>NW_026929188.1:0-37500 GCF_032062105.1 Saccostrea cuccullata | reverse complement strand
AAAAGTTACATTTTTACTGAATGCAAACAAAACAAAAGAAAGGGTCAACGACTTTGAAAAACGGGTATAATTTGAAGATCTGTAATAATTAAATCATTATCAGAAATTATGCGTCTTGTAAAAGTAACAAGGTAAATGATGATGTTTGTATGTGTAAAACATGTATGTGTAACCTTATGCGGTAATTAAGATTAACTTGTTTGATCCTAATCGATGATCAATTTAAAAGTGCTAAAAACACCAACAGTACTAATTCTAGCCTATAGGTACTGAATTAAATGGCAACGATAGCTGATTTTCTCATACATATGATGTTGAAAATTAAGATAGGGCATTTTTATTACTTCTGTGAAATTTTGCGTGTTTAAATTTTACAGATTTATAAAACTCGTAAAAATTACCGGGTAGTAGCATGTAAAAAATACCCATTATATGGTATATTGTCGACATATGAATAGAAAAAGTCTTTTTTTTTAACTTATAACTGATGAACAGATGTAGAATGGATGGTTATCAACAGACTGGCTAAGGTGACATTTATACATGTACACTAAAAATAAAATTACCTGTTTTCTCTCATGTAGACTGGAACTAGCATTGTATCTGAACTATCAGTAGGAGATACTGGCACTTCATAGCTGTTAAAATACATACAACATCAATGAGACATTGATGTAGACCTCTGGCCCAGATAATCTGAATGGATTCAATTTATATTTTTCAGACACCATTATTCATTAAAATAATACAAGTGAGTAATGCTCACTTAATTATACAAATAAAATTATTAAAATATGTACTTGTAATTTATTTTTAATACAAGAATACATCAATTATCATATATATCCAGACATTGTCTTAGATAATCGTCAGAAATGCATATAAAATACTACATTTTAGCGTCCAGAAAAATACCAGTCTCCTTATGTCTTGCCTATAAGTCGGACACAGAGTTTAAGACCAAAATTTTACTCCCAAAATACCGACATATAGGTGAGTATATACGGTAATTATGGTGGAAAATTAAATTTATAAGAAATGAATTTAATGTTTGGTTTATAAAGTGTAAACTGACCCCATCCAGGTTAGACAATATAACTTGGGTAGCTATTAAATTCATTGTTGAAATACATTGCTTGACAAATTAAAGCTTGCTTATTAATCAACTGAATTATTAATCAAACTGATTACTGTAGACGTACTTTTTTTCACGGGGTCATAATTCCACGGAATCTCAATTTCCGATTAATCCGCGGGCTTAAAATTTTGCGGATTTCTTAGACTGTCAGTGTATGCCTTACATTTATATAAAGTACGCTTGGAGAAATTTCCGTGGAATATTTGTGAACGCGAACAAAGCATAAATTAATACCACGTGGAAAAAAAGTACTTCTACAGAATTTTATCTTAGGTACTTACATAAAAATATCATCTCTATCCAAGATGTGTGAAAGGGCTTCTCCAGGAGAGAAGATTTTGTGAAATCTATGATTGTAAACATCTGTAACCACCATCTGAAGAGAAATGTTTTATAACTTAATCAATAATGCTGAGTCCCGAGAAAAGATAACAGACAGAAACACAATTTATTACATAACAATACTTTGAAAAATTGTATGAGAACAAGAATGTTCCAAGGAATGCATTGTTGCCTGCTTTTAGCTTCTTTAAAGATGTAACTACAGCTATTTATATAGCTATATCAGCTATTTATATGCTACTAGCATATACAGTATTTCATTCACACAAAGATCAAGCATGATAGTTCATAAATGCACAAAAAAATCCACACATAGTATAAGACTGCCATAGAGTTTATCAATCAACAAGAAGCCCATGGGTCCTATAGCTAGGTCACCTGAGCATCATGCAACAACTTTTAATAGCCATTCTCTGTAACCACTTAAACTTCGTTGCCACGCATAGTCACCGATTTTGATGAAACTTCACCCATGCTTAGTACTTGACACCAGAAAAAAATATCAAACAAAATTTTGTTGCTAAGTGTCATGGCAACAGCCGGAAAAGTTTGAAAAATCGAGATTTTCAGCCATTTTAAACCCTGACTGTGGCTTAATAAAAACTAGAAAAAGCAAACAAACCATTCTAACAAAAACATGACACCTTGATGTCACTTATACTGTGAAAAAACTGTTAAGAATATTTCTCTAAGTAAGTGGTAACCAAGGGTACATTTGGAATACATTTAAAATGCTTAGGACCTTGCAACACCAAAACCATAAGAAAAATTGGGTATAATTGCTACTTTGTAGTGTTACCATGGAAACAAAGTACCAGTGCTTAAAAGTGAATTTTTTCCTGCTGCATTAAAAATTAAATTGCCATTTAATCAAGAAACAAATTAAAGAGCTCAACTGGAATAGTCTTATCTGTTAGAACTGAAGTTAAATATCATATATTGATAAAATTTGATGAATAAAACAACACTGTTGCTATGGTTACCAAGAAGGGAAAATGTTCGATTTTTTTAACTTTATATCATCCTGTGTGCCAACTTCTTGCATCCACTTAGAGATTGGATGATAGTCAAAATTAAAAGTCAAGTTAGCTGTTAATAAATATCAATCTTTTGGGAATCTACATTTAAGGGTAATACAAAATATTTTTCCATATATTTTCTGTTTATTTCCATAGCAGACAGAGTAGGGGAACAAAAAAATTGCATTTCAAATAATCAGTAATATTCAGCAATAATCAGTAGTGCCCACAATTAACAAAAACCCCTGACCCTTGGTCCACACATTTCCAAATTTTGGAAAAGGTACCATTGCTTATCATAATTGTTTGATTAATATAATGATAGAAGCAGATTTCAAAGAATTAATTCATTTGCAGTATTTATTAGACCCCCCACCCCCACACATTTCCAAATTTTGGAAAAGGTACCATTGTTCCATTGAAATAAGGACCACTATTGAAATACTTTTTGTAGTTATTTAAATAGTAGTTGAGAATGCGTTTCAATAACAAACATAGTATGTAACCACCATTGAAATACGACCAGAATTGAAATTATTATTTCAATACTGGTTGAGAGTGCATTTCTATACCAAACATAGGTTGCAACCACTATTGAAATACGACCACTATTGAAATAATTATTTCAATGGTGGTTGAGAGTGCATTTCAATAACAAACATAGTATGGAAGTTCAAGTTCATTTATTTCACTCACACCAACATCACTGGTACATGAGGTACAATATATAAATTAGTCGTCATAATTGTAGAAAAAATAATAAATATATCTAGACCTTTTTGTCGTTCAACAAAAACTGAGGGCTTTTCGATCCCAGAAAATTCAAGAGCTTTAGGAACAATCACAATTAGATGATAGAAAATTCATAAGATTCAAAATCACAAAAGTTCTTTTGAGATCAATACTGATTTGGGAAGACAATCCATCAGTTGCTACTCAAAGAGACATAACTCTTTCATGATTATTTAAAACATACAAAAAATGTTGTTTTTCAATAGTCTAAAACTCCTATAAGAGGTCAAAAAGTGACCCCACGGACAATAATTTTTAATTCATACTTTTTATAATTGATGCAAAACCAAAATTAGTTTGAAGATTGGTTGAAAAATAAAAAAGTTAAAAGCAAAAAACTGTTCTCTGTACTGACCCCTAAAATCCCTTGTATTTAAGGGATTTTTATTTCCATGACCTTACTACCTACAGACAATGCTTGAGTCATTATTCATGTGAAATATCACAAGAATTGCTTGCTTCCCTCTTGAGATAATGGAATAGCGTGATATCAAATTTAACATAGATATCTTCATAGGCAATTTTAAAGGACTCGTAAAACCGGAAGTACTCCTCATATGCATACCAAATTTGAAACGTAGAGAGCATATTAGACTCCAAACACATATGCAATGGGAGATAACTCTTACATGATTATTCTTGAAATTACTTGGAAATATATTTCAGGCCTCTAAAAATCCTATAAGCAGTCAAAAAGTGACCCCTGGCCCATAATTTTTGAATTGCCCTTCTTATGCTTAACTCAAAATAGAAATCTTACAGGCAAAAAGCTGTTTTCTGTACTGACCCCTAAAATCCCTTTTATCTGAGAGAATTTTGTTTTCCTGATCTAATCACCTGAAGACAATTCGAAATCAATTATTCCCTGTAAATATTATACGAATTGTTTGCTTCCCTTTTGAGATATTGGAACATAAATAAATTTTTTTTTACTATAGAAACTCCCATAGACAATTTCAAAGACTTATAGAACCGGAAGTTCTGCTCTGATGGACATGAAACTTACATTACTGACTTTAATTACTTCAATAAGCAATATGTAGTCTTCAAAATAAATTTCCTACATTGTTTTTAATTTTTAAAATGCCAATCCCCCCTTTTCTTAACTTTCGAGTCCTATATCACAAAATTGTATCATAGGTGCAAGAACCCTAACGATGACTTTTTTGTAGATACCGTAAATCTGGAAATTTTTACATCGATTTTATTTTGCGAATTCGGGTCAAAATGGTGTTGATTAATTTTTACGTTTCAAAATTTTGCGAATCACCACTGCTTTGTTTACATTTACTTATTAGTAATTTATTTTTAAGAAAAATATTTTTGCGAATGCAATGAACTCGCAAATTTGCTAAAAATTTATCTACAGCAAAAATTTCCAGATTTACGGTATTACTTTGAGGAATATATTCCAAAATTTGGAACCAAATTGCATGCAAAATAAGGAATGTTTTGGCTTTCAAAGAAAATTTAGTTTCTGACTTATAAATACCTGAATTGATGTTTCCGGAAGTACAAAACCTTATGTATGGGAGACTTTTAGATGTTCTGTTTAATGGTTTTGTTTAAATTACATATATTTAGTGGTTTTCTTTAAATCCTTGACATAAAAGTGTTAGGTATAATAATAATAATAATAATAATAACAAAACAATAAGCCCTAATTATGATACAATAGCATAAATGAGAGGCATAACATATGTGCAAAGTATAGCAAAAAACATACATAGAAAAAAAGAATAAAAAAAAAAAAAGATGGTATGGTAACATCTGAATTATGGAGGACAGACGGTGTCGTTTATTTTAGATATAAATATACAAAGGTTTTTTTAAAGATTTTAAATTTGTCTTTGACATAATTTCACAAAACTTAAGTGTATTTGGCATTTTACAAAATCTGGGATGTAAAAGATTCTTTCTCATACTATTCAATGTTTTACATTCTAAAATGAAATGAAATTCGTCTGCTATTTGCCCTGTATTACACAATTTACAAACTTTTTCATCTAAAGGAATATTTGACCATCTACCAGTTTCAATATGGAGGTGGTGGTTTGGGGTTTTAAATTTTATTAGTATTTTTGCAGTTTACTAGTTAAAAATACTTAGATATTTTTCACATCCAAAATCACTCTTAAACATTTTGCAAATTTGACCTTTTGATGAATTATTAATATCACTATCATGCCATTTTTGGATAAATTGATCTCTTAATCTTTGCTTCACTGCTGCAAGTACCCAATTCCTGTCAATGGGACTTATATGTTCATACCAAATGTTGGAGAACCCACAAGAAGTTAAAATTTTATAAATGAAATCTACCCATGGGTTTTTTGGACCTCCTTGAAAATATTGAGAACATAGATGTTTATACAAAACACAAACTATTTTGTTTTCTGAAGAATTTGGGGTAAGCAATTTTAACCAGTAGGAGATCATTCTTGTGAAAATAATATACAATGGGAATCACCCAGTCTCCCCATACACCATATACGAGGGCGTACTACTCATTAAATGGAAAATATGTTTTAAAAATTTCAAATGTACATGTTCAATGATGTCAAGGTTTTCATAACCCCAAATTTCACAACAATAAGTCAAAATTGGAACAACAACTTTATCAAAAAGATCTAACTGACATTCAGTCGGTAAGTTAAATTGTCTTATCTTCCTTATAACTTATCTTCCTTATCTGTGCTTGTTCACATAAATGTTTTTTTGGCCTTACGAAATGAGCCTGAGCATGAAAATATTATCTCAAGATACTTAAATTCTTTTACATTTTCAATTGCACTATTATTCAATTGTAATAAAATACCTTTTTTGACATTGGTCCTTTAGCAAACACTAGAATTTTTGTCTTACTAATATTAACATTAAGTTTCCATTGTGAACAATACAAATAAATATAATCCAGAGCCTTTTGCAAATCTACATCTGTTTCAGCCATGCTAACAGTATCTCTGCATATAACAAAATGAAAAGCTGAAGATACACATATAATTCTTCTTTAATAGCATGCATCAGTTATGCTTTGTAGACCAGTAATATTTCTGTCAGAGAGAAACTCTATTGAAATACTACAACTATTGAAATAATTATTTCAATGGTGGTTGCAAATGCATTTCAATACCAAACATAGGTTGTAAATAACCAGTGTTGAAATAATGTTCACTTTTGAAATAAATATTTCAATAGTGATTAACATATAGATTTCTAAAGTGATTGAAATACATGTATTGGTTTCAAGAGTGCTTTAAACAATGATTCCAATAGAAATTAAAATAATTAATTGTTACCAACAATGATTTCAATACCAAACCACATTGCAAGCTCTACAGAAGTATCCCAAATATGAAAACAAATATAAAGATGAATTACACATTCCATTTTCTAACACAATAAACTAATTTATTGAGTTTAAAATATGATAACTAAAGTTGTTTTGTTTTCCTTGTTTGTAGAAATTTCAATTTATACATAGACACTTTTTATTATACTAACCTACCTATAATTGAAACATGTATGCAAATGTTATAAACAAGTTCCCGCAGAATCTGGCCGAATCTGCGAAAACCAACAGTTTGCAATCAGTTTATATATGCAATTTTGAAATAATTTGTTTTATTATATGATTGAATAATTTCCATCTCTCTGATTGGCTGAGATCCAACTATGTTAGAAAAATACTACGTTGTATTGACCTGCACGTGACGTTCCAGGTCAATACATGTATTTATTTCCTATAAATTTATCTAAAAATATTTTGGTAAATTCCAAATTTATACAATTTGTTTTGTAAAGCTATTTAAACGACTGTGATTTTTTTTTCATGTGAAAAAAACATAAGCGAATATATATTTTAGGGTGAGGGTGGTAATTAGAAATGCAGGGACCCCCCTCCAACACTTTTAATGAACAATTTTTTTTTACTTTTAAGCAGTCAGTTTTCCCTGATAATACATGTACTCCATCCTTTCAAAATCTATCCTATAAAAAGACTGACATTATTATTTTTTTCATGGCAACTGAAATTGATAAAAAAAAAACCATTTCAAATTTATACGACTGGTAACGTTTATTCACATTTTAATTCTGTTTCTCTCTTGTATTTGGCTAGGACTTAATTAGATGCAAGTTAACAAGTAATGAACTGTATCATTTTATCAGTGAATCATATAATAAAACAATTATTGCTGGTTTTTGAGGTCAATACAATGATTTAGCCATCTTCGAAGTACAATATTCACCTCGCCCTTCGGGCTCGGTGAATATTGTACTCCTCAGATGGCTAAATCATTGTATTGACCTCAAAAACCAGCAATAATTGTATAATATTAAATTCATTTTTGTCATTGATTTTGAAAGGAAAGGACCATAAATAGATGTAAATATAGAAATTAGAATATTTAGACTTCATTGTAATGAAGGAAGAAGGCTGATAATTTTGTGTACAAACTTGCTGATGAAAACATGGATATTTTTAATCAAAAAAAAATTTAGAATAGAACCCATTTGAGTTGTCCGCCAAAAGTAATGTCACAGTGTCCATATTTTTTATATTTGGTGTCATGTTATCAAATATTATAATATACCAAAAGACAAACAATTATAAATCTAACATTGAAATTTTTGTTTAATAATGTTTATTGGAATTTATTTTATAAATGTTTAATACATAATTAGAAATGCTGGAGAACATAAAGAACCATTAACCCTTGTATTTTTAATAGTTAAGTTATTTCAATAAGTCTTGCAATGTGGTTAATTATCAGCAACTATCAAAATAATTATTTTAAATCACTTTTGAAAACATTATTTGAATACTATTTAAAACTTTATTTCAAATGTGAACGTTATTTCAATAGTGGTTGCAACCATATGTTTGGTATTGAAATGCACCCTCAACCAATTTTGAAATAATTATTTCAATAGTGGTCGTATTTCAATAGTGTTTCCAAACTATGTTTGTTATTGAAATGCACTCTCAACCACTATTGAAATAATTATTTCAATAGTGGTTGCATACTACGTTTGTTATCAAAATGCACTCTTAACCACTATGAAATGATTATTTCAATAGTGGTTGCATACTATGTTTGTTATTAAAATGCACTCTCAACCACTATGAAATGATTATTTCAATAGTGGTTACATACTATGTTTGTTATTGAAATGCACTCTCAACCACTATTGAAATAATTATTTCAATAGTGGTCGTTATTTCAATAGTGGTTGCAATAATCAATCCAGGGGCCTTGAAATTCACAATTCTGGAAGATTGATCCATGCTCAGCATAATTATGTATTTAGTTAGTTCGTTTAATATCCGGGAACAAAGAAAAAGATTTTCAAAGAATTATTGCATTTTCACTAGATAATCAATAAGTCAAATATGCTACGGAGGCTGTATGAAGAGAACACATGAAACATTTTTACAAATGACTAACCTTACATGGATCAGAAGACATCATTTCACCTACTGCTGCACACAAATCACTGATGCCACCCATTTTAGGAACCAATACTTTCAACTAAAATGTTTGATTATACAATGGATTTTTTTAAAAACATGTAGTACATAGAAAGCAAAATATTTGTTTAGGGATCAAGAACACATGTGCAATAAACACTGCTGTTTTTAATATCACCTAATACTATAATATTAATAAGCTAATTCTTGAAATTTGAAGAAGAAAAGGAAAAGGATGGAAGAACTCAAAGACATTTTAAAAGATGGATAAAGATAACAAGAGGCCCACGGGCCTTATAGGTCACCTGAGTATCATGTAACAACTTTCCAACAATTGAATTGGTTCATGTTTTAAATCAAAGGCCATGAAATTCAAAATTTTGAGAGAGGCAATATTGCTTATTATAACCACACACTTACTTTGCTTACTTTGGTTACTTAATTCACAGAGGTAGATTAGAGTAACCAAGAGAAAATGCATTTTCACTTTATAACCAGTTTTGCATCCTACCCCACAGGAACCACTGACCCTGGAGGCACATATTTCAAACTTCTGGAAATTCTATCATAAATTTTATTTCATCATAAATGAATACCAAAAAGCAGATTTCAAAGCATTAATTTATTTTCAGACTATGTAACCCCCAACCCATCCCAAGAACCCAGACCAAGGGACCCTGAAATTGACCATTTTGGAAGAGGCACCTTTCACCTCATTAACATGTACTTAGAACATTTGCATAATACCCAGGAGCAAAGGAAAAGTATGGAACGCCGTCACTGCCTTATAGCAGAACACAACATTGCATTGCGTCAACCTTCCACTACATTATGTCAACACTTTATGACATTTACTCGCACTACTATTGCATTGTGTCAACCTTCCATTATATTATGTCAACACTTTATGACATTTACTCACACTACTATTGCATTGTGTCAAACTTCCATTACATTATGTCAACTCTTTATGACATTAACCCACACTACTATAGCATTATGTCAACCTTCCATTATATTATGTCAACTCTTTATGACATTAACCCACACTACCCTTGCATCGCGTCAACCTTCTATTACATTATGTCAACTCTTTATGACATTAACCCACACTACTATTGCACTATGTCAACCTTTCATTGAATTATGTCAATTCTTTATGATATTATGTGAAAAGCTCATGTCATACTGTGCGCACTCTTCTACATTATGTCAATTCACTATTACGTTATGCGAACACGTGTATCCTCGGCCTTTATATGAGCATAGCGTATTTTCCGTGTTCCGAAAGCACTAAAATTGGCAGGAGAGAAAACTGTCATAGAAGAAATTCTCAGCGATTTTGGAATGTCATCTTTAATAAAAGCTTTAAGCGACAAATGACCGACAACCTTGAAACGTGCAAAGCCTTAACACTGCGACTGTGCATTAAAGTCACGTCGAAATTCAATGGCGTTTACTTTAATCTGATGATTAAATAAATCAAATATTATGAGTCGTGCAGCAATTTTTTTCTTTTTCTTTTTAATTTTTTTTTAATTAATAAATTTATTGGTTTTACTTTGTAGGACATTGCATTAGTTTCACATTAAGTTTAGCTGAATTAAGTTGAAACTTTTTTTCTATAAAACTATAAAGCCTGAGAGCTTCTCTGCTTTCCTCCTTGGTCTCCAACCATTGGCGTCGGAAGCAAATTGAAAGTGTTGGGGGGTCTAAGTGTAAGAATTTTTTTTATACTTTCATAAAAAACCTGACAAGCAAAAAGAAGAGGGGGGGGGGGTATGTTCGAACTTCACTAGCAATTTTTTTTCAAAAAAACAACCTTCCAACCTAAACTACAACGTGTCTGTGGAAAGGGGGGGGGGGGGCTAAGCACCCTCCCCCCCGGTTCTGACGCCTATGCCAACCATATACTGTCCCCCTTCCTTGTTCAAGATTCCCATATCCGCCACTGATATGTGCCCATGCATGCTAACTAAGGCATATTCAATTGATTTAGATGAGGGACTGGTAGATTTTTGTAATAGAATTCTGGCCCTAGAATGGTTGAAAAAATTTCTAATTCCAGTGACATAGCATCTTTTTCAAAAGGGGAGGTCAGCCAGAAAAAAAATATTAATTTGCCCGAAAAAAATTGACAAGCCAAAAAAAATTGTCCAAGCCCGAAAATCCTATTTCGGGAAAGGGGGGGGGGGGTTCAAACTTCGATCAGTCCTAATTTTTTTTTTTTCAGATATACTACATTGCCCTCAGTGGACTATACTTAAACAAAAAGTGGGGGTAGGGCTGTACTTTAAATGAACATTACTTTTTCTATAGTAAAGTTATGTCTGGGAAAAGAGGGGGGGGGGGGGGGGCTGTTATACTTCCTAATCAATCAGGACCCCCCCCCCCCCCCCTTAACAGTCTTTAAAACACGGTCGTCAACATTCATTGTATACTAGATATACAGCTTTGAGGTAATGTAAATGTATTTTTACATCAGGTAATGCACTTTTGGAATCAACATGATAAAGAGTTAACACAATATAAAGCTATTTTTAGATCACATAAGAAAGAGTTGACATAACGTTATAATATATCCACATCACGGTATGAAGTTTTGACATAATGTAATAAAGTGTTGATATAATATAAAGATATGTTCACATTATGTTATACACTTTTTACACCATGTAATAAAGCACTGACATGAAGGTAAGATGTGTTCACCTCACATCATGATGCTCTCGCCATAAAATAAAGATAAATCCATATCACGTTTTAATGCTTTGATATAATAGAAATATACACTCTTAACAAGGAATGGATTTTTGACTTCATGTAATGATAAGTTTAATTATAAAACACAATTTACTTGACGTAATGCAATTTTGACCTCACATATTAAAAAAATGAAATGATGTAAAGAAACATTCATTTCACGTAATAAAGTTTTAACTCAGTGTAAACACATTATCACTTCACATAATCAATTTTTTACTTCAAATTATGAAGTGCTGACATAATGAAAGGATGTATTTACTTCATGTAATGCAGCATTGGCATGATGTTAAGATATTTTTACATCATCTCATAAAAAATTGACATAACGTAAAGATATGTTCACATCAAGTTATGATTAATTGACATAATAAATGCATAGTTGTATGCTATAAGGCAGTGATGGCGTTCCATAGAAAAGGTTTTTGAAGATTTCATGCATTTTCACTATATATTCATTAGAGCCCCACCCTTACACCAACACCCCTGACCCTGGGGCCCTGAAATTTACAAATCTGAAAGAGACATCCTTCCTCATCATAACTATGTACAGAGTTCATTGATTTAATACTAAGGAGCAGAGAAGTTAATGTATTTTCACTATATAATCAATACAGCCCCACCCTATCCCCAGAACCCCTGACCCTGAGGCCATGAAATTCACAATTTTGGAAGAGTTTAGCCTTATTCAACATAATTATGTACTTGTTTAGTTTGTTTTATACCCAGGAGCAGAGAAGAAGATTTTCAAAGAATTTATGAACAAGAGGCCCATGGGCCACATCGCTCACCTGACCACTGCAGCTTGGAAAAAGCAGAAATCAGTTTATTATTTAAGTTTAAACCCGAAAGTGATCCAAACCCATCCTTATAGTAGGGGTGGGATGATACACAAATCTTGCAATACGATACGTATCTTGAAAATATAACATGATACGATACGTATCTCGATATTATGATAAATAATAAAACAGACTATTTTGAAAAAAAAAACTTTGTATTTTATTTTATTTTTTTGTTTTGACTTTAAATCAACAAAATATTCTTTATATCAAATCATGTGCTTTGAAATTAATATTTGGAGTTCATCAATTTCATTGACTAGAAATTTGCAAAAGCAATAACTTGTACTTATTCATTTAACAAATACTGTAAATGTATTATATTTGGCATGTACGATATTTGGCGGAAATTGAATTTTCAACAAGTTGGCGTAGATTTGATTTAGCGCTTTTTGAATGTGCTTTACATAAACCTTTATACACAAAGCATTTAGCGATGTACTTGATTTAGCGGAGGCTGCTTTCCGCGAAAGGCGCTAAAAAGAATACATAGCTAAATGTAATACGTTTACAGTATCTATAAACAAGTTGATTACAAGAACACTGACTAAAAATTCATTTAAAAAATAACAGGTAGATTATTACTAATTACTGAAAGTCTGTAACCAAGTTAAGTTTACAAAAAAATAATAATCCATAATTTGCTTCAAAATTTCAAATACTTGAAATTAGAGAATCCATGCTTCGTTATTAGCTGTTGGTATGGACTATAATATCAACTGTAACAGTTGTGAAAATGCTACTTTCTGTGTATAACATACTGAACTTTTCTTTTCCCATCTACCGAGGATGCTTAAAAGTGAATATGATTTACCCCATATCTATGACTTATTGGTTCTAAAGTGTGTTTTCAATATCAATATCATCTCTTCGTTTCGTACAAGCCGCCATTTTTTGGTAGGTCATTTGTATATCGTTTCCTTCCGATATTTTGATGCACGTATCGTAAACCGTATCGTATAAGAAAATATCGGTATGTATCGGTGTATCCAGAGTTGCAAATAAAATTTAAACCTTAGGGGCCATGTGGGCCCCCAACTTCACAAATTTTACTAGCCCACATTGATATTAGAGGACCCACAATTTTTTTTCTTCACTTTTTAAAAAAATCTTTTAATATCAAAACATTAGAAAAAAACTTTATTGTCCATAGTATTTCATTATTTATTTTCAAATTTTTCCGGTAGACTTTGACACTATACTAAATGTATGAAATTCCATGTTATCATTCAATTCAAATAATTTGCTTCTTTTGATTTCAGTTGTTTCAGGGCATGTATTTTGAATTAGGCTTAAAAAATGTTTGATTCCATAAAAACCAAGGGTCGGTATGTCAGGTTTTTTTGGTTTATAAATGATAGGGCCAAACATCCCTGGACTGAATTGAGCAGGTGTTGTATTTACAGTGGACACCCAAAATGGCTGCCCAGTGGCAGAAAACGAACTTCAAAAAGTTGTTGGGGGAATTCTTGTTACAATAATTATTACTCTTTAAATTCAAGGTAAACGTTGACTAGGTTGACATATTTTATATCTCAAATAAAGCTACAATTAATATTTGTTGAAAAATGGAAACAGCTGAATGATCAAACACAGAAAAATCCGTCTGGGATATGAAAACGAAAGCACATTGAATAGTAGAAACAAACTACGATCTGATTCTGGAAAAGGGTCCTATAAATTCTTACTTGCCATGTGGGCAATAACATTCTCAAAAGCTGGTCGCCCACAGGAAAATTTACTCGCATTTGCGAGTGGGCGAGTGGTTATTTGCAACCCTGTGTATCGGTATATCGTCCCACTCCTACCTTATAGGGGAGAGGGTATGATTTGAACAAACTTCAGTCTACACTACTGTAAAATCACTAATGTTCTTTGGGGTTTAATTTTTGTTGATTTTGAGATATGAACAGACCCACGAATTCATGTCCTCCACGAACTGTAAAATGTTACATGTTACATTCTTCATCCATGAATTCAAATCCCCACGAACCAAGAGTTTTTCCTCAAACCATGAAAATTTGACCTCACTAAAATATGTTATTTTACAGTAACTTAGGATGCTTGCATATTTCTTTGACTACCTGTGGCTTTCTTGCCTTTTAAATTTGAACTAACATTGTGGCCCCACTCTACCCCCAGGGGTCATGACTTGAACAAACTAGAATCTACACTACCTGAGACTGCTTCCGTACGAATATGACTATAATCATGGCTTTGCCATTCTTGAAAAGAAGATTTTTTTAAAGAATTTTTCTACATACATGTTGTATTTCTATGTAAAACTTGGATTCAATGTTGTGACCCCGCTCTACCCCCAGGGGTCATGATTTGAACAAACTTGAATCTACACTACCTAAGGATGATTCCATATAAATATGACTAATCATGGCTTTGCTATTCTTGAAAAGATGATTTATCAAGAATTTCCCTATAAATTTCTATGTAAACTTTAATCTGCCATTGAAGCCTCGCCCAACCCCTGGGGTCATGATTTGAACAAAGCTGAATCTACACTACCTGAGGATTCTTCAATATATCTATGATCATTCATGCCTTTGCTATTCTTGAGAAGAAGATTTTTTAAGAATTTCCCTATATATTTCTATGTAAAACTTTGATCGGCCATTGTGGCCCTGCCCTACCCCCAGGGGTCATGATTTGAACAAACTTGAATCTACGCTACCTGAGGATGCTTCCCTATAAATTTCATCTTCACTGGCATTGTGAGTGGCTCTTGAGAAGATTTTAAAAAATTTTCCTATATATTTCTATGTAAAAATTTGATCGGCCATTGTGGCCCCGCCCTACCCCAGGGGTCTTGATTTGAACAAACCTAAATCTACAGTATCTGAGGATGCTTCCAGATGAATATCATCATTCATGCCTTTGCTATTCTTGAGAGGAAGATTTTTAAAGAATTTCCCTATATATTTCTATGTAAAACTTCGATCGGCCATTGTGCCCCCCCCCCCTTGCCCCAGGGGTCATGATTTGAACAAACTTGAATCTACACTACCTGAGGATGCTTCCCTAAAAGTTTCAAGTTTCCTGACACAGTGGTTGTTGAGAAGAAGATTCACTATTTCTGAATTATCTCCCCTTGAATAAAGGCGTGGCCCTTCATTTGAACAAACTTGAATCCCCTTCACCCAAGGATACTTTGTGGCAAATTTAGTTGAAATTGGCCTAGTGGTTCTTGAGAAGAAGATGAAGATGTGAAAAGTTTATGACAACGACGACAGACAACAAATTTTGATCAGAAAAGCTCACTTGAGCCTTCAGCTCAGGTGAGCTAATAATTAATAGAGCCCCTTGCCACCCTAACATCAGAACTTGGGGCTATGAAATTCATAAATTTGAAAGAGGCAGCCTTATTCAACATAACTATGTATTTGGTTTGTTTATTAAATTACACAGGAGCAAAGAAAAAGATTTTCAATGAAATAATGCATTTTCACTTTAAAATCTATTTAGTCCCACCCTAACACCTAAAAACCCCTGACCCTGGGGCCATGAAATTCACCATTTTGGAAGAAGCAGCCTTATTCAACATAACTATGTATTTGGTTTGTTTATTAAATGCCCAGAAGCAAAAAAGATTTTTCAAAAAAAAAAAATGTATTTTCACTATATAATCTATATAGCCCCGCCCTAGCACCTAGGAATCCGTGATCCTGGGGCCATGAAATTCACAATTTTGGAAGAGGCAGTCTTATTCAACAAAACTATGTATTTATTTAGTTTATTTAATGCCCAGGAGCAGAGAAGAAGATTTTCAAAGAAATATTAATGCATTTTCACTTTATAATCTATTCAGCCCTGCCTTAGCACTAGAATCCCTGACCCCAGGGCAATGATTTTCACAATTTTGGTAGAAGACTCAATGCTGATTACAACGGTTACCATGCAAACAGTTTGACTGCTTGATGTAAAGGAGTAGAGAAGATTTTTAAAGATTGCATTAATTTTAGCGGTTTTGGCCCCACCTCTCAGGCCCCAGGGGGGGGGGGGGCACTGACCATGAAATTCACCATTTTTGTTCCCCTTCACCCATAGATGCTTTATGCCAAATTGGTTGAAATTGGTTCTGTGGTTGCAAAGAAGCTAAAAATGTTCAAATGTTAACACACAACGCAAGACGACGGACCCCAGGGGGGCTGGGACCATGAAATTCAAAATTTTTATTTCACTTCACCCATAGATGCTTTATGCCAAATTTGGTTGAAATTGGTTGAGTGGTTGCAGAGAAGAAACTGAAAATGTTCGAATGTTAATGCACAACACACGACGCCGGACGAAAACAAATAGCAATAGGTCACCTGAGTTGACCTAAAAATGTAAATCTAGTTCTTTTGGCTTTTTTGGTTCTTAAGTCAACCGGTTAATCGTATCTAAATTCACATTTTCTTGATATTTTTTTCAAATTCACTCTATCTGCATACACAAAAAGAATTAAAAAGATGATAGAAGTTAAACCATTCCATTTATCTTATTGACTCTTGATCAGAAATATAGCAGTATGTTTTTTTAAAATCAAGAAAAATAAAGTTAAAATCATCAGGGGTATTTTTATATTACAGGGAATTGTGAGATAAAATTTTACTGTAAGAGCTAAAAGGTTTTTGAAATACAGTGAAACTTGTGTTAAGCAGTCACCTATGGGATCCATCAAAAGTGACCTTTATAGAGAGGTGACCTTTGAAAAAAGGTTCATCTTTTTTAAAAAGAATCAATTTACAAAATATGTCAGTTTTGTGTTTATATTATGTATTTCACCACAAAATATACAAGAAAGTTAGATTTTGGACATTAGCGATCTCACTAGTCTTATATTTTTTTATTTAGAAGATGCATTACTTTTATGGATGAATTCAAACTAAATTTAATGAATCCAAGAAAATTAATAAAATACCTGTATACTGAATCTTACACTTACAGGGTGTTGCATTATTCCCCATCAAAACAATTTTTTTCTTTGTGTAAGGAATGAATAAAATCAGTTAAAAATTATTTTTTCTAAACTTGATTCATAAAATTAACCTCTGTACATGTATTTTTTTAAGTACTTGTACACAACTGTACATGATTTGTTGTATAATAAACTCTCACTCTCATACGTAATGAAGCATTTCTAATCCCTAACGATCGTTTCCTTTGTGAAATTCACAACATACCCAAGCCACAATGTGTAAATAAACTGTAATTATGGCTTCAACAAATGATGCAAGTTTCCAAGGTGTGAAAATTAAAATGCCTATCAAGTGTAATACAATTTACAACTTTCAGATCATGCGCGATATCGACACTGTAAATATATAGGCCTAGTAAACAAAAATATCATAGTCATTAATAGATTAATATAGTTCAAATGTTGTTCTTTTTTAAAACTTAATTAAAAATCCAGAAGTTATAAGACCCTGATAATCAGTTATTGATAATACTAGTATTCGTTTTTTTGCCCTGTTAACTTTTTTTCGTCATAATCATAGTTGATCGTGTTTTGTAAACAAGAGGCCCATGGGCCTTATAGGTCACCTGAGTATTGTGTAACAACTTTCAAACAATTAAATTTGGTTCGTGTTTAAACCGGAGGCCATGAAATTCCCAATTTACAATTTTGAAAGAGGCACCATTGCATATCATAATTATTAACTTAGCATGCTTACTCTATTTACTTAATACCCAGAGGTAGATCAGAGTAACAAAGAGAAAATGCACTTCCACTTTATAACCAGTTGTGCACCTCACCCCAAAGGAACCACTGACCCAGGGCCATATATTTCAAAATTTTGCAAATTTTATCATAAAATGCTTGATTAATACCAAAGAGCAGATTTCAAAGCATTAATTTATTTTCAGGCTATGTAACCCCCCCCCCCCCTTTGACCCTGGGGGCATTAATAACCACTTTTCTAGATGCACCTTTCTTTATCATAAATATATATATACTTGGATCATTGGCTTAAAACCCAAAAGCAAAGAAAAATATTTACAAAGAATAAATGTATTTTTACTATATAATCAATAGAGCCCCGACTTAACACCAGAACCCCTGACCCTGGGGCAATAAAATTCACAAATCTGGAAGAGGCACTCTTGCTCATCATAACTATGTGCTTAGTTAGTTAATCTAATACCCAGGAGCAGAGAAGATTTTCAAAGAAATAATGCATTTTCACTATATTATCTATAGAGCCCCGCCCTAACACCAGAACCCCTGACCCTGGGGCCATAAAATTCAAAATTTTGGAAGAGGCACTCTTGCTCATCATAACTATGTGCTTATTTAGTGTATTTAATACCCAGGAGCAGAGAAGAAGATTTTCAAAGAAATAATGCATTTTTACTATATAATCTATAGAGCCCCGCCCTAACACCAGAATCCCTGACCCTGGGGCAATAAAATTCATAATTTTGGAAGAGGCACTCTTGCTCATCATAACTATGTGCTTAGTTAGTGTATTTAATACCCAGGAGCAGAGAAGAAGATTTTCAAAGAAATAATGCATTTTCACTATATAATCTATAGAGCCCCGCCCTAACACCAGAACCCCTGACCCTGGGGGCATAAAATTCACAAATCTGGAAGAGGCACTCTTGCTCATCATAACTATGTGCTTAATTTGTTTATTAAATACCCAGGAGCAGAGAAGAAGATTTTCAAAGAAATAATGCATTTTCACTATATAATCTATAGAGCCCCGCCCTAACACCAGAACCCCTGACCCTGGGGCAATAAAATTCACAAATCTGGAAGAGGCACTCTTGCTCATCATAACTATGTGCTTAGTTAGTTAATCTAATACCCAGGAGCAGAGAAGAAGATTTTCTAAGAAATAATGCATTTTCACTATATAATCTATAGAGCCCCGCCCTAACACCAGAACCCCTGACCCTGGGGCCATAAAATTCACAATTTTGGAAGAGGCACTCTTGTTCATCATAACTATGTGCTTATTTAGTGTATTTAATACCCAGGAGCAGAGAAAAAGATTTTCTAAGAAATAATGCATTTTCACTATATAATCTATAGAGCCCCGCCCTAACACCAGAACCCCTGACCCTGGGGCCATAAAATTCAAAATTTTGGAAGAGGCACTCTTGTTCATCATAACTATGTGCTTATTTGTTTATTAAATACCCAGGAGCAGAGAAGAAGATTTTCAAAGAAATAATGCATTTTCACTATATAATCTATAGAGCCCCGCCCTAACACCAGAATCCCTGACCCTGGGGCCATAAAATTCACAAATCTGGAAGAGGCACTCTTGCTCATCATAACTATGTGCTTAGTTAGTTAATCTAATACCCAGGAGCAGAGAAGAAGATTTTCTAAGAAATAATGCATTTTCACTATATAATCTGTAGAGCCCCGCCCTAACACCAGAACCCCTTACCCTGGGGCCATAAAATTCACAATTTTGGAAGAGGCACTCTTGCTCATCATAACTATGTGCTTATTTAGTGTATTTAATACCCAGGAGCAGAGAAGAAGATTTTCTAAGAAATAATGTATTTTCACTATATAATCTATAGAGCCCCGCCCTAACACCAGAACCCCTGACCCTGGGGCCATGAAATTCACAATTTTGGAAGAGGCACTCTTGCTCATCATAACTATGTGCTTATTTAGTGTATTTAATACCCAGGAGCAGAGAAGAAGATTTTCAAAGAAATAATGCATTTTCACTATATAATCTATAGAGCCCCGCCCTAACACCAGAATCCCTGACCCTGGGGCAATAAAATTCACAAATCTGGAAGAGACACTCTTGCTCATCATAGCTATGTGCTTAGTTTATCTAATACCCAGGAGCAGAGAAGAAGATTTTCAAAGAAATAATGCATTTTCACTATATAATCTATAGAGCCCCGCCCTAACACCAGAATCCCTGACCCTGGGGCCATAAAATTCACAATTTTGGAAGAAGCACTCTTGCTCATCATAACTATGTGCTTAGTTAGTGTATTTAATACCCAGGAGTAGAGAAGAAGATTTTCTAAGAAATAATGCATTTTCACTATATAATCTATAGAGCCCCGCCCTAACACCACAACCCCTGACCCTGGGGCCATAAAATTCACAATTTTGGAAGAGACACTCTTGCGCATCATAACTATGTGCTTAATTTGTGTATTTAATACCCAGGAGCAGAGAAGAAGATTTTCAAAGAAATAATGCATTTTCACTATATAATCTATAGAGCCCCGCCCTAACACCAGAACCCCTGACCCTGGGGCCATAAAATTCACAATTTTGGAAGAGACACTCTTGCTCATCATAACTATGTGCTTAATTTGTGTATTTAATACCCAGGAGCAGAGAAGAAGATTTTGAAAGAAATAATGCATTTTCACTATATAATCTATATAGCCCCGCCCTAGCACTAGAACCCCTGACCCTGGGGCCATGATTTTCACAATTTTGGTAGAGGACTCAATGCTCATTACATTCATGTCAACAGTTTGCCTGCTTGATGTCCAGGAGTAAAGAAGAAGATCTTTAAAGATTTCATTAATTTTAGTGGTTTTAGCCCCACCCCTCAGGCCCCAGGGGGGCATGGACCATGAAATTCACAATTTTTGTTCCCCTCCACCCATAGATGCTGTATACCAAATTTGGTTGAAATTGGTTCAGTGGTTTCAGAGAAGAAGCTGAAAATGTTCAAATGTTAACACACGACACACGACACACGACGCACGACGGACGACGACGGACAAAAACGGATAGCAATAGGTCACCTGAGTTACTCAGGTGACCTAAAAATAGAAGCATTACTTTGTAAAATGATTCTTGAATATGCTTATCCAGTAAAATAATTGCTCCAATTATTAATTTTTATTCACGATCCTGCAACATTTGACTGATTATTTACATTAGTAACAAAAATTGGGAATCAGCTGACTCCAAATCAGGTCACGTGATTGTACAAAATGGCCACTAAAGACAGGGAAAAGTGGCGATTTCGTTTGAAATTAGGTGACCGCTGACCACGTTACGCAGGTGAGCGCTAAATAGAGTTACTTTATATAGGAAATTTCATTGGGAGGAAATAAAATGACCGCACAGGACAAGTGACCGCTGGATAGAGGTGACCGCTATGACAAGTTTGACTGTATTATCCAACCAGAAGTCTCTGTCCAGACTGTAGCTCTACTGATTTGTACTTATAATAACGGAAGAGAAAAGTAGCAGTTGGGATTTAAAACTTTACAAAAGCAATAAATAGAATAATGATCCTTGAATAAGTCTTTTTGTGGCAAGATTGCAATAGGACTGCAACTGTAGGAGTAGCTCTTAATAACATTTTACAGAATTTTCAATTTCAGTTACCATGGCAACATCAATCATCAAAATCAAAAACACAAAACTGATAATTATGTATCTCAGTATAGTCTACTTGCATCCCAAATTATATTATAGTCAGACTAAAACTGTATTTGGAGTAGCATTTTGAAAGTATTTCACAGAAATTTCTATTTTTAGTAACAGAGACAACATTGTTCATCAAAAACCGATAAACTGAATTATGTATCTTTGTGTAGTCTACTTGTGTGCCAAGTTATACTGAAATCAGACCAAAACTGTAGGAGGAGTAGCATTTTGAAAGTATTTCACAGAAATTTCTATTTTTAGTAACCATGGCAACACCGTTCATCGAAATCAAAAACCGATACACAGAATTATGCATCTTAGTATAGTCTACTTTTGTGCCAAATTATATTGAAATCAGACCAAAACTGTGGGAGGAGTAGCATTTTGAAAAATTGTTTACAGACAGACAGACAGACAATGGACATACTATCACATAAGCTCTTCTGGTCTCTCACCAGTAGAGCTAAAAATGAATGTGTTCCCAAAAATTTTCAAACCTTGATCTGTGAACTTTTGAACTCAAAATAAATGGGGGTCTTTTTCAGCCATAGAAAGTTCATAAATAAAAATTAATTGCAAAAGCTCAACAGCTTTTAAAATTTGGTCCAAAGAGTTTTACACACACAAACACACAGAATGAAAGGGAAATGGGTAGATTAAAAGAGAGAAAGACCAAAACTAATATCCTCCACTTTAGGTAAATGAGAGGGACAATATTAATGCTTCCTTATCTGTCAATGGTTACATCATGTTGTTCTTTAGAAAATTTATATAAAAAAAAATTTTAGGATTTAACTCTTATAAAATAGGTGTATCTGTATTAGCTGCCTGTGTAGTATTACTGTACCTGTACAGGTTTTTGGTCTGGTGTAAGAGGTATCCAAAACACTTCAAGTACTCTTTCCTTCTTTATTGGCATTGGCAATGATAAATAACAAAAAGGATCAAATGTAACAGATATTTTGGAACACTCTGGGCAATGTACTGTTGATTTTAACAACCCATGAAAGGTGTCCACTATCACAGAATCATTTCTCTTCTTGTAATTATTCCAGGATTCAATAGCTGCTTCCTGCAAAAAAACATTCAATAAACTTACTTAATTTAATTTTTTTTTTCATATTTATGTAAACAAGGAATCAGTATCAAATTTTTAATTTCAATATTCAGCATAATATATATCATAAAATATATATAGAAAACATAAACACAGCTCTCATGTCCAAACTAGTTTAATGAAAGAAAGCTATATACTGTAAAACGAGAGGCGCATACATATTTCAGCCCAAATGCAAGTAGGAAGATTGGTGCAAATAAAATTAAATACTTGCACTTGTCATTATATAAAAATTATCTTTTTTTCAAATTGTTCCACTCCTATTTGATTTTGTTGTCACTCAGGCATGCAAACTCAATAATGTTTATTTCATTCATTCTATTTTATAGTGTTGCAAGCACATGGACATGACATAATAGCCCTTGTTTGACTGAAGGTCTGAGCAAGGCCAATGGCCTTACAGACTTCAGAGTATGTCGATTGCCTGAGATATGAAGTGGCCAATAGCCAATGTTACAGAGGGTTTTTTTATTTTCCTAATAATCCAGCAGGTAGGACATTTATTATACCCCATGCTTGAAAAGAGGTCGATCACCGAAATACTTTGGTAATTTTAATACAAGAGGCCCATGGGCCACATCGCTCACCTGAGCACTGTGGCTAAGAAAAAACAAATATCAATCCAAAAGTTTTGAAAAGCTTAAATGCATGTGGTCCTGCCCTACCCAGAAAAGGCAGAAGAGGAGATGATTTGAATTAACTTGAATCTACAAATGATCAATGCTTACATATTTCTTTGACTTACTGTGACTTTTCCCTATAAGTTTGAACCTTCATTTTTCCCACACCCTATCCCCAGGGGTCATGACTTGAACAAACTTGAGTCTACACTATCTGAGGACCCTCCCTCATAAATATGACCAATCATGGCTTTTGTTGTTTTCGAGAAGAAGATTTTAAAAGATTTTTCCTGTAAATTCCTATGTAAAACTTTGGTCATTCATTGTGGCCCCACCCTACCCCAAGGGGCCATGATTTGAAAAAAACTTGAATAAACACTACCTTAGGATGCTTCTATATAAATATGACCAATTATATTTTTCTTAAGAAAGAGATTTTTAAAGATTTTTTCCTATATATTCCTATGTAAAATCTTGGTCATCCATTGTCATCCATTGTGGACCCACCCTACCCCCAAGGGGTCATGAGCTGAACAAATTTGAATTTACACTACCTGAGGATGCTTTCCTGGCCCTGTGGTTCTTGAGAAGAAGATTTTTTAAAGATCCCATCCTATTTTTGTCTTTTTCTTGATTATCTCCCCATATGAGAAGACTTAGTCCTACATTTTCATAAATTTAAATTCCCCTTTACCAAGAAATGCTTTGTACCAAGTTCGGTTAAAATTGGCCCAGTGGTTCTTGAGAAGAAATCGAAAATGTGAAAAGTTTAAAGACAGATGGACGACAGAAAAAATGTAATCAGATAAGCTCACTTGACCCTTCAGCTCAGGTGAGCTTAAAAGGCACTCTTGTTCATCATGATTAGGTCTTTCCACCTTTCCGTGGAAAGACCTATTGAAATTGTTCTGTTTATTATTATTAGGTCTTTCCAGCTTTCTCTGGAAAGACCTATTGATTTCCTTCTGTTTTTTTTTTTCTTTTTTATTATTTTTCCGCCGTGTGATTTTGAGTTTCATGATTTATCGAAAAGATTTTTAGTCGATAAGAATGTACTCCATAAAAGATTTTAGCAGTTGACCCTGCGTATATGAGCTTTGACCCCTTTCCGAGTTACGACCCCTTTCGCAATAAAAGCTTGTTATCGCTACTCCTCCGAAACCATAAACCGCAGAGATTCCAAACCTTTATTAATGTTTACGACTGATTTAGTAGACTCTCCAATCAAACATTGCGAAAGGATTTGTAAACTCCTATATTGAATTAGTGCCCCTGAATGTTTGCAACGTTTACGAATATCAAGATCTTTTCTTAAACAACAAGTCGTAGAGACATGGGGCCAACTGCAAAAGATTCATTGACCTTTGACCTTAAAATTTAGGTCAAGGTCAAAGGTCAAGGTCATTCAAAATATGTAAAATTAAGCATTTTTTATAGCTCTTTTGTTCTTAACCAAATTCTAAACATCTTTGTATTTTTAGTATGTACTCTTAAAACCATTTCAGAGATTCCATGCTTGTCCCCTAAGACTGAACTCTCTAAAAGTTAGTGCCCCTTTCAGTGTAAACCCTTGTTATCGCTACTCCTCCGAAACCGTAAACCGTAGAGGTACAGAACCTTCAACAGTGTCTGCGACTAATTTAGTACACTTCTTATTCTATTAGTGCGAAAGAATTCGTAAACCATGTTAAGTACTGTTCCATGTAAGATTCAGGCAGAGGGTGGCACATGAGCGTGATGAAAGATTTTTTTCATGATTTAAATAAAAAGTATGTTTACAGACTTGAGCTTTCAGCATAAAATTTTTTTTCATTGGTCACTGTTGCTATGGCAACAAACTGAATATCATTGTTGCATGAAACGATGAGTAATTATGCATAAATATTACAATTTTTGTGTATTTTGATATATAAATACACCACAAACAGCAATTTCTATTCAAAAAGTCTTGTTATTATCTAAAACAATAATAAAAAGTCTACTTATTCTTAAAAAAAAAGTTTTATTTTTTTTAAACATCTCTCAGTAATACTAAATCTTGAAATCTATAAATAGCACAATGGAGAAATTTGGCAAAAAACCCTTAATTTTGGTCGTTTCAAAGTGAAATTTCAGAAAAAAACATAATGAATGCATAAATTCATTGATGAATTCAGAAACTACATGCAAAAGAGATTTGAATTATCAGATACAAATTCTGCGTTTTTCGTTTTTTGAATAAAAACTTTACAATTCGAAAAAAGGTGTTTTTAACATATTTCAAAAATTCCTGAAATCAAACACTATGCATATGATGTACAATTTCCATTAAAAAAAAATTTTGAAAAATGATTCCATTTAATGTAGAAAGAAATTATACAAATTATTGAAAAAATGAAGTATTAAATCAAAGATAAGTGAAAAATTCTGGTTGCCATGGTAACAATTGTTGAAAATTTAAACAAACATTCAGACAAACCAAAATCCAGTGCATTTGTAACACTGTGATGTAAAATCTACATTTATTTTTAATATTTTAATTTTAGCCCATAAAACCTAACTGCAGGATATACAATTTGAATAAAAAAAATTGAATCAACAGGACTAAGGAATCTTTGCATATTTTCATGATATAGAGATGACATGGCCAAAATATTAACAGAAAGGCTGTGCTGAGGTTTCAAATCAGATGAGCTAAAGCCTAAAACAACGGATTTTTCTTAACTCAGGAGGAGTTATCATTGCATATAACTAGACGCATTTCCACAAAACATCCATGAATCACTTTTAAGATAAAATAAAAAGGAATTAATCTACTTTGCTTCTGTGTGAAAGATTAGGTATTAGGGAAAAAATTAGGACAGTGAGGTCAAGGTAACGGGGAAGTTAATATTAGAAAATTATGACACACTTAATGTGTGTCAGTGTATTTAATTTTATATAATATATTGGAAGGCTTCTTTAAAATTGATATTTTTAAACAGTACATGTATAAGTAAAGTCAAGATGAACAAGATGCGTTTGTGAAACACTACAAGCCCCGCAGCAAAAAAGTTACAAAAAACTATTTTTAGTATATAGGTCAAAGTCAAGGTCACAAGGTCAATGATCTTAATGTTATTTGAAAGAACAATATAAGTGGAGTATGCATACTCTGTATCTCCTACGGCTCAAAAGTTATGGCGAAAGTTTGAAAACAACTATTTTTAGCATTAAGGTCACAGTCAAGGTCACAAGGTCGATGACTTTGGTGTCATTTGTATATGCTTAATTGGTGAAGTATCCATACCAAATATGAAGTCTCTATATCTCAAGGTTCAAAAGTTATGGCGAAGGTTAAAGTTTTCAACAGACAGACAAACAAACAGATAAATAGACAGGACAAAAACAATATACACCTCGGATCTATTGATCCGGGCGCATGAAAAGTTGAAACATTGATATAAGTTGTCATAAATGTACATAAATCCATGTGTTAAGATAAAATACCATCAACATTTCTGTTAAAACTGATTTCAATGCAAAATTTAAAAAAAATTAAGGTCAGGTAATACTTTTTGTATAAAGTTAATATTTCTCAACAATTTGCATCTGTATATATGTCTACATACAAATACCTAGAATAGTTTCTTTGAAAATGAGATAAATACAAAATAGAATGTTTAAAGCAGTTGTTAACACTCACCAATATGTATCAGTAGATGAAGTTTGATAGAAATACTTTGAATAGTTTCTTTAAAAATGATGTAAACAAAATATGCATTTGATGGGCAGACTAGGGGACAGAAAAACAGTTATACAGAAACAATACTTTAGGTTTTAAAAATGGCAATAGTCATAGTGCAGCATCAAAATATCATTGCAAAAACTCAAATAACAATAACACAGCAAACATAAAATCAAATACATTGCATTGCTAAGAGATTGCCAGAATACCTATCTGCCTGTCTAAGTAAGTATGAGTCTCAGTAATACTAGTATTCAAAATGCAGAAATAATGGAGTAGGGTTCCTGTAATCTGTTTATGTCAATCACATATGCTTTGGAAAACTTCCTCATTTTGAAGTTCACCTAAAACAGCTAACAAATCACTGTCACTTGAAACTAACTCACTTTTGTCCACACAAAGTACATTTGATTGGTTGGAATTTATTGCAAGTCGAGAAAAAAATGAAGAAATCTGACTTGGCTGTAACCATTCACATGGAGAGAACTTCCTTCTTCCATCTTCCATCATAGTTCGCATTTCCAGAGCAACAGCTGTTGGATTCTCCTTTCTACCACTTTCTTCTCCTTTTTTGAATAACTCGGTCAAGAAGTTCTTCACTTTTTGAGAAAATCTGCAGTATCTCTTTTCTTTCTTCAAAGCCCATCCTAGAACTGGCACATCTACACTGTCTGAAGCCTCGGACTCATGATCAACTCTAGGACGGGTAGCTGCCAACACAGTATCACATTTTTCGGCCCATAGTTTCTTTGCTTTGTCACTAGAAGATTCTGACACTTTTTTAAACACATGATTTCCAATGAGTAGATGCTCATTCAGCTTCTCAAAAGTCTGATATGACTTCAAACATCCATATTCAGGACAAAAGAATAACTTAGAATCTGTTCCTGAAGGTTCAACACCATCATCGTCATTTGCTGAGGTATCAGATTGATCATCACGTGGTTCTGGTTGATTCTCTGGTGCCCTAAGATGAATTTGGCCATGTTCTTCAGTGTGGTTGAAATCACTTAGGATCTTTAAACTGGTAGTAGATTGCGCATGACCTAGTTTCTGAAGACTTTCTGTATCTTTGAAGGACCCCTCTCCAATTTTGTATGCTTTCCATGTTCTTAACCCTGCCGTGGTGAATTCTATATTGGATATAAAGCTTACTCCCTTCCAAGAATGCTTTGTGAGTGTTTGCTTTGTGACATCAACATCAACAACAGCAATGCAGGTTCCCTTGACTCCTGCACCACTCTCGATTGCCTCTTTCATCTGCATAGCTGTACAAATATTATGGCCCTCTGAAGAAAAAATCCTCATCTTTGATCTCATGTGGGCGATTTTTGCATCACAGTAGCTTTTACCACTCTGTGCTTCGCTGTAGTCAAAACGCTTCACAGTTATTCCTGAAAAATTGAGAATACATACAATAGTATTTTTATTTGATGAAAAAAAATTCACTACAGCATACATTTATTTTCAAGGAAGCTTTTTTCAAGAACATTTTACTTTTGCTTGCATTAATGTTCAAAGAGACGCAACATGACTACCCACCAAAAAGAAATTCAAACTTTATTTTCATTGAAAAAAAAATAAATTCAGAGAAAACATTTTTATGCATGTATTATGAATCTCATATAAACATATTGTACGTGAGGAGAATGAGAAAATCATTCCTGTAAGAAGTATAATTTATGATAATGTAAAGAATCACAATTTTCTAGACAAAGATATCCATTTATTGAAGAAAGAACAAATTCCAATGCAATGAAAGCATCAACATTTTCAGATGCTTACAAGGTATGCATTGTGCATAACTGAAAACAGGTTACCTGTTCTTTCTGACAATGATGGTATGGAGAGCCATAACTGCCCACAATGGTAGCATCCGGCATTGTCTGATCTGAGGTAAGCTTCCGTAATGTGTGGCAGCTGTTGTTTAATAGTTACTAATGCATGTTCTAGTAATGAAAGAACAGCAAAGAAGTCCTGCTTCACATAATCCATTATGTGAGTAAAAGTCCTGTGCTACAAAAGAGTAAAATTGTATGAGGCATATGTTCACAAACTGTAAAGTAACTTCATTTCTCATTTACAAAACCCAATCTTTCACATGCTATACACATGGAGTATGCATAATACACCAGACAACTAAACTTTAATTACTATTGATAGATGTATACCCGATAATTTTTACATGTGCACAGTCAAGTGTTCTAATCTTAAACTCCATGGGAATGCAGAACACTTGAGAGGATGCATGTATCAAGTTTAAAACTTGAATGATATTTAATTCTTACAGGTTTGAATGAATTAATTTGAGATATCCATGATATTCAAGAAATAAGTTCCAAGAAAGTGTAGGTGAACTGCATATTATCCATGTATATATATTTATATTAGCTTACCACTAGACTTCCATTTTGTTCCTTGAAAACTGCAACACACACATGCCAGTGTACTCCTTTCTGTCCAAAGAAGTCTTTCATTTTCTCACGGTACATCTGCGGCAAATATTTCATCGCCCAGTCTAAAATCACTAAAACCTGGTTGTTGTTCAGATTATGCAGCACGTCTACCCTTCCGTCATCCTGATTCACAGTTCTTATGATGTGTGATCTCCAGTCCTCTACTTGTGTTATGGACATTTCCAAATCTTGCAATAGTACCTCTTGCTCTTCTGATGGAGACTTTATGATGACCTTGCGGATCTCCGTGACAGATTCACCAAATAAGTTACACCTGCTGCAGGTCTTATTATGCTCATGGTCACATGAAACACTAAGATGGCTTGATTTGGGGTCACTAAGTGCATACTGTAAGCAGTGGAAAGCGCATTCATCTTCCCGCTTGATGTGGAGCTTGTAGTCAGTCTTGAAGTACAGTCGAGCATTGAACAGCTTTTCCTTCAGTTCTTTTTTCCATTGCTGAGGCTCATCAAGTTTATCAACTAAGCTAGTCAGACTGTCAAATGCAGAAGATCCATCAACAGCAATGTTATCAAGTCCTTTCAGGCACTTCCGTTTTGATGCACTGCATGCATTTAGGACTTCATATAGAGTGGACTCACTGAGAGGCTCAAAGTTATTACTGGCGCAGTATGTGTTGTAAAGTTTGATCAAATTTGAATGTATCATAGTCCTAACTACATCAGGAATTACTAAGGTGTCTCCAGAATCTAGCTTTAGGTTCCTTGTAGTGTATGATGAAATCTGGTTGAATGATGGATCACTGAAAAATTCCACTGCATGCTGTAACTTTGCAAAATTGATTCTTTGTCTGTGTTGAGAAGATACTGTTTGCTGAACACCTGATCCAGGACCATTTACGAAAGCATGTCTCCTGGCTTTATCTATCTGATGCTTTGTAACCTCTGGAAACCTTGTCAACAGTTCAGCCTTTGAACATCTATTTACTATTAGAGACAAAAGTTGACATTTCACATCTGCATCCTTGATATTGTGGTACAGTTCACCGACAACACGAAAAAGGTCATCATCATTAGCTTCCGAATTTGGTAATGTCATCTTCTTAAGTATCTCTCCTTGATGAGGAGCAATGGCATCTAGAAGAGCTGTGCAAGTCTCCTGTGCTTTCCTTTTGTAGTATCTAAAAATTATAAAGATATATTTAACATTTTGTTTAAAATACTCTTTCTTCTGCTGTTAGAAGAGTAAACACCTATTGAATATGACATGAAGAAGACCAAAATTATATTTCAGTCCAATTTTAGCATGAGGCCCATGGGTCACTGTATCACCTGAGCATAATTTTGAATAAATATGAAACTAGAGGTCTGAGTTGCTTTCTAAAACTTATGCTCCCTGTATGCAAAACTGCACATTGAAGATTACTTATTTCTCTGAAGTACTTAATATTGCAAAATGGCTCTTCGACATCAAATTGTTAGAACGCTGGGTTTATCAGAGGTGCTAAATCATGAATATTTTATGGATCTAAGAGAAGAGAAAAATGCTAAAACATTTTTAGTGCAAATGTAGTTGCTCATTATATATTTTTTTATAAATGAAACGAAGGCGCAGCCTAATAAAAAAAATAGTCTAAATAACTGAGTAAATATACAGACCAAACACAAATTATGAACTTTTTCTGTCAGTGACCTTGAACTTGCATAAATGACTTTGGTACAAAGTCATGACACAACCTCAGGTTATAAGCTATGTTTGTCTGAAGTAGTAGATTCAAGTTTTTCCATAATAAAGATATATGTACCAAACAAGAATGATACAATTTTTATTTTAGTGACCTTGAATATGTACAGATGACCTTGGGTCAAGTTCATGACACACCCTTAGATCATGAGGAATGTTTGTGTGAAATGAGAACCTACCAAGCTTATCCATAAAAAAGATATGGACCGGACACGAATTATAAAAATTGTCTTCCAGTGACCTTGAACTTCTCCAAAGGTCATGACACACCCTTAGGTCATGGGCATTCTTTGTGTGAAATGAGAACCTACCAAGTTTATCCATAAGAAAGATATGGACCGGACACAAATTATGAAATTTTTCTTCCAGTGACCTTCTTCCCCAAATGACCTTGGGTCAAGGTCAAGACACACCCTTAGGTCATGGACAATCTTTAAGTGGAGTAGTAGGTTCTAACGTTCCTCTGTAAGAAAGATATGGACATGTTTGCACAGACAGACAGACAAGCCGACTCCTATATATACCATCCCCCCCCCTTTTGTAAAGAAAATGAACAGAAACTGAACTGCAAATAATGAGAACTTCTCTAACTCCAAGGGGCACAACTCTGTCAAAAATTGCTTGATTAGTAGCCAAAACAGAACTTGATCTACATATTATGATATATCTATATACCAAATTTCATTTCCGTATCTGCAACCACTGCGAAGAACATAAACGTAAACAGGAAATAGTAGGAATCTTTCTGTCTAAGGGGCATAAGGCTGTCAAAAATGGCTTGATTGTACCCAAAACAAAAATTGACTTAGATGTTCTTATGATAAAGCTTTATTGTTTATACCAAATTTCATTTCAGTATGTGCAACAGCTGTGAAGAAAATGAACGGAAACTTGGTGGACCTACAGACTGACCGGCCGACAGACAGCAGCAAAGCAATATGCCCTTCTTTCTTTCAAGGGGGGTGTAAAATATATAATTTAGTATAAAAATACTATACAGTATGCTTTAGTTGTTACACTCAAAACTTTTCAGTATGTTCCTATTCTAGGCATCTACTTCATAAAAAAAAAGACCTTAATAAATAATGACTTGTCACACTGCAATTGATTTGCAAAGTAAGGCAAACATTTATGACATCAATTTTAGAGCTAATTTACTGATAATGTCACAATGCATATAGTTCTAATGGTGAATGGGCTTTATGCAAGACAATCATCATATACAAGGATCCTTACTCATGCAAATTATTTTCAAAGGAAACTCACTGCTTGTGCATGAAAAAAGTAATTAGAATTTTATTACTTGACGTGATTAATTATTCCCCCCTTCGAAGAAGGGAGGGCATATTGCTTTGCTGCTGTCTGTCGGTCGGCCCATTTAGTTTCCGTTCATTTTCTTCACAACCGTTGCACATACTGAAATGAAATTTGGTATACAGGTTTATCAGATGAATATCTAGGTCAAGTTCTTTTTTGGTACAATAGCACCATTTTTGACAGATTTATGCCCCTTGGACTTAGAAAAATTCCAATTTGTGGGGTGGGGGCATAAGTGTTTTATAAGTGTTTTACAAACATATCTTGTTTACCTTAGAGTTCGTTCTTTAGTATTCATCAATTCTGTATTGAGTCTTGATCGCAATGGACTAATTTGACCCTGGCTTAGGATGTTAATAGCTGTGTTCACATCAGTCAACTGAATTTCATGAAGGGGTAGGGCTTCCTCTTCCTGACTCCAATTAGAACCTTGACTACAAACTGCACTGCTCTGACTATCACTCTGTTACAAAATTAAACATATATATCATATAATTATTCCTTACTACAATAACAAAATATATGTATATGAACAAATGATGCAGGTATGGGTCCAGGACTTTTTAGCATATCAAACTTGTGGGATGGAGAGAAACCCCCAATCCCTGTTATAGATCTGTGCATGTTATCCATGTATTTTGAAGACAAAGTTTTAGTTTTGTGATATTTGTTAGACGTGAGCTACAGAGCTCATTTGAGTGTGTATGTAGCAATTATGGATTCATATCATGAATACCAAACCTGACCTCTTCAAATGGTTCTCTTTTGTAGGGAGAAGGCTGGGTTTTAATGACATGATATTTATAGTTTTAAAAGATGCCTCTACCTCTTTCAAACATAAATGTATAGTTTCATATTCAAATTCTACTTTTATGTTTAGAGCACTGTTTCAAAGAAGAAAATTTAACTTTCAAGATACATTGTATTTTCCACTACAAAGATTGTAAACTAAAACTTGATACCCCTATGCATTATGGTAGCTTAATCCTACATGGCAGTGTATCACTCAATAATTCCATTTGTAATTTTTTTTTCTCTGTGATAACTCTTTGAAGGTTAGGGGAGTTTATTTCTTGATAATTTTGTCGGAGTGTAAATTAGGCAGGTCGATAGGTCAGGAGCTAATATGTATGCAAATCCTGTGCGCATCTAACTATGTGTCTGACGCTAAGGAGGCCAAATATGCATGTAAATCTTGTGCGGCTGCCTTTGTGTTTGACGTCAGTGGGCGAGGACTATTGAAATTGGCATGCGAGTCCTAGTGTAATTTAAATCGATTAGTCTATATTTTCAAAGTGTAAATCTACAATTTTGTTTCACAATGAAATGGAAACATAAGGAATCACTGTCTAGTTAGTATAGTATGCCAGGGACATCAACGATCGTGGGAAACATGGGATAATTTATGCAAAACGGGCTTCGCCCGTTATGCAAATTATCAATGTTTCCCACTATCGTTGATGCCCTGGCATACTACACTAACTAGACAGTGATTAATTAAAACAATGAATTTAGAGTATACACACTTCACCTTAAAAAATAATTTTTAACATAAATAAACTGAGTAATGGGCATTAACAAATTATGATCATCTTGTTTTTCAAAAGACTGAAATATTTTGTTTCTTCCAGGCTTGATTTTCCTTAAACTACTGTCTTTACTTTTTACAGAACAAAATAAAATTACAAAATTTCTTCAGATATCTAGCATTCACATGATATTCAATTTGTTCAACACTTACTTCATATATGGTCTCTGTCCTTCTTGCACGGAGTCGACCACTCCATTCTTCATTATCTTCTGTTTCAGTCTGAACCTATGATGGTTTTAGAAATAATTGATATTATAGTAATAAAATCATATTAAAGAATTAACATATTCTCAGAATGACTGTTTTGAAAATAGGTCTAAATATTTTCACTATCAATTAATATTTAACATCAAAATTGTATACATACACCATCAGTACATGTAGACTGCTGGTTTTGGATAGAGGTTGCAATATCTGTCTCATCGTTGCCGTGGTTGTCTTCCATGGGAGCTTCAACCTATTCATGATACATCTTAATTAAAATATAATTAAAATTGGTTATTTCATTAAATTATTTTTAACAGCGAATCAAATCTTTACCCTTTTTTATTAAATAACAAGATGTGTTTGTGAAACACTATGCGCCCGGCGTCAACAAAGTTCGAAAAAGCTATTTTTAGTATATAGGTCACAGTCAAGGTCACAAGGTCATTGACCTTGGTGTTGTTTGTAAGAACTTAATTAGTGGGGTATGCATACTAAATATGAAGTCCCTATCTCCTATGGTTCAAAAGTTATGGCAAAAAGTGGAAAAAGCTATTTTTAGCATATAGGTCACAGTCAAGGTCACAAGGTCATTGACCTTGATGTCATTTGAAAGAACTTTATTAGAGGAGTATGCATACTAAATATGAAGTCTCTATCTCTTATGGTTCAAAAGTTATGACAAACAGTTGAAAAACCTATTTTTAGCATATAGGTCACAGTCAAGGTCACAAGGTCATTGACCTTGACGTCATTTGAAAGAACTTTTTTAGAGGAATATGCATACCAAATATGAAGTCTCTATCTCTTACGGTTCAAAAGTTTTGGCAAAGGTTAAAGTTGACAACAGACAGACAGACAAACAGACAAACAGATAAACAGACAAATAGACAAACAGACAGGACAAAAACAATATGCGCCCCGAAAAAATTCGGGCGCATAAAAAAACAATAGAACTATATCTAAATTTTGGGATCTAAAACTTAAATTCGGCATAGACTACTCTACTTATAATTAAAAAAAAACTTTCACTGTAGTGTACAGATTATCAGTAAATCGACTTTAGATAAGTAAAAACTGAATTAAGGTAACTTGTACTTCACCACTAGAACTTTATGCTTCACAAACATTTCATTAAAAAACATCTTTTACCCAAATGTTATGCTATGTTACTTACATGGGCTTTAAATACTGAGAATATTACCCAAGATCAGTAATTCTTTTAAAAAATCTTATTTTCAAGTACCGTAATTTTTACTGGTTCTTTTTAGGTTTTTCTAAATGTAATTTCAAGTAGTGTGGTTGCTATCACAAATATGCAACTATGGAAGTACAATGTAGCAATTTATTTCACTCAACAAGGAGGCACGTACAAGAAGGCACAGAAAAATACAAGTAATTCGTAGATGTGAAAGAGCTCTTGAAATATATGACTGGACTCATTACCTCTCCAATTGATGAAGGAAGCTTCAAATAATCTCCATGACATTTTCTGCATATTCCTAAAATTAATTATAAAAGATTTATCATTGCTCCTTTTTTTCTTAACAATGCTTAACTTGCAATCAACTTCAATAATTATTTTATTGTTTATTTATATATATATATATATATATACATGTGTGTGTGTGTGATTAAATACATTATGAAGATGTAGCACATAAGAACTACATGTATTAATTTGGGTCTAAAATGCATTTGACATCTAAATCGAAAATATTATCATCAAAACATGAGCTGATCAAATCAATCAATTTGTCTAGTATGTTTACATGCATAATTAGTCTACATGTATACTTTAGTCATTTTAAAAGAATGTATTTTTAAAACTTAAACATTCATTTAAATCATATAATAAATACACTTAAACATGATTGTATGGGATTTGAGAACCCTGATTTTTGATAATTAAATTATCATATTTATTAATTACCATGATTACTTCAACAAACAATAAAAGGATTTCCATTTAGCATCTTTAGATTTTTATGACCACTGCATCATTAAATCAGAAGCTAAAAAATAGGATTTTATAGTAAAATCACTGCATTATACATATACTAGCTAATATAGAGACCCCCCCCCCCCCCCCCCCCCCCGCCTTGTCTCATGGAAACAGCTTCAAAAATTAAGATATTAAACTGTAGGATTGTGATTTTTTTTTTTATTTAGATTAAATTATCTTAGGGAATATAAATTAACTTACCAGAACCTATAGGCACTAAAGTACCAAACTCGGAAACCATCCGCTTAGACATAAGAGAGTTGAAACTCCGATACGGCTTGGCATTTCCCTGGTGGTTAGGATACTGACAAGTGGTCTGGGCGCGCCAATGTACACCAAGAAAGTCTCTGTGATAGGGACATACCGTAAATGTTTCCTCAACAGTGAAAAGTCCCACACGCTTACATATTAGGTCTGCTTCACTGAACACATCAGCCTCTCCTTTCATGCCAGATCGAATCCCATTTTTCAACAGATGCGATACAATACCTCTCTTACAGTCTTTTAATCTAATCAAATTTTTTTCTGATGGATGCAAAGGTGAAAAAGAACAGCAATTTGAAGTATAAACACTGATAGAACATTTTTCAATGGAGGCATCCATTACTGATGCCCTGTTGCATTATGGGAAATGGGAGATAACTCTTACAGTTAAATGTGAGGAAGGGGCTTAACTTTGGAAGCTGTATACTTGATAGCATGAAGAAAACACATAAAACCAAGAATTTTATATAAAAGCATATACTAAGGTGAAAATATTTTTATCATGGAAAACTATATGCAATAATGTTTTTCTGTGTTTTATTGATACAAAAAGGATGAATTTTAATGATATTATATAGGAATTTAACCAAATCCATCAATATAACTTGAGTGTAAATAGCACAAATATACAAAAGAAATGAACTTTTTCTTATTCAAATATTTAAATATGTTTAATTTGAATGAAAATTGAGAAGAAATAAACAGATTCAAAATTTAAGTGTGTAACCCCTACATGCGACCCTGCCTGACTCTTACACGGAACAGTAC
>NW_026929187.1:0-36787 GCF_032062105.1 Saccostrea cuccullata | reverse complement strand
TTAGTTTTGATCTGATATGTACTTTTTTCTAGTAAATTGCTCAGGTGAGCGTTGTGGTCCCTGGGCCTTTTGTTTTTAACGATATTATCCCTCTTTATTATTCATTTTATTAGGTCAATAATTTTCACAAATAAAAGTTTTAATAACATAAAATCTTGAAGTGAGGGATCGTGTCAAAAAGAGAAGTGCTATTGATAAAGCATCTTTCCGTTAATGAAGCATAAGTTTATCCAACAGCCTGTATCACCAACACGTATGAGATAAAAGTGTGTATTTGTATGCAATTTATTATTTATTTATATACCAGATAGCCTATTTATTACTCTATTTATCCCACTATATCATAATAAGCCCAGTGCAGGTTATATTGCAGGTTATGACTTTTAAGCCTAAAGCTTATGCGGGAAGCTTTATTTATAAAAGGAATTTTTAAATTGCTACTAGGCCATGATAAGATCAAAAAATTGTTTTTAAATTCCAAATATATAAAAGGATATAGGGAAAATCTTCATATCAAGAATTAACATATCTCAAAATCACTGTAAGTAAGCATACATGCCTATCAATGTTGATTCAAGCTTGCTAAAAATTTGGCTACACATTAGGATACACATTCACTCTAAAATAGGTACAAGTAGTATAGGATACACATTCACTCTAAAATAGATACAAGCAGTATAGGATACACATTCACTCTAAAATAGATACAAGCAGTATAGGATACACATTCACTCTAAAATAGATACAAGCAGTATAGGATACACATTCACTCTAAAATAGATACAAGCAGTATAGGATACACGTTCACTCTAAAATAGATACAATCAGTATAGGATACACATTCACTCTAAATTAAATAGGTACAAGCAGTATAGGATACACATTCACTTAAAATGAACTCTCCAGCACTCTCCATTCTTATAAGATTAAGTAAAACATGCAATTCTTTAATATTCTACACAATATTCAACGAGCTCCTAATCTGTAGCTCCTTCATTACGCTTGATCATTGTTTCTATTTCTTGGACATTTAGTTTTATAGTCTCTAAACAGTCTTGAATTTTAACAATTCTACAATATTATACTTTCATGTAAGTTAATTGATTTTGATTATATGCTATACATTTGTTAAAAGCAATATAATCCGATAAATGATGAAGGCATTATCACTAGCGAAGCAATGGTAACATTGCTTGACTACAGGTGATATTCAATAACAAGAGGCCCACTGGCCTTATAGGTCACCTGAGTATTGTGTAACAACTTTCAAACAATTAAAGAAGTCGGTTCACTTTATGCATGAAATGGCCCTGTAGATATACCAATTGATTTATTAACACTCGATTATTCATTTGAAGCATTAAAATAAAGTAGAGACTTCATGTTTTCATACCCTATTAAAAAGTTTCTCCTGAACGCCCAGGTGTCGGAGAACTGGCTTTATGAAATTGCAATGTTCTTGAATTTTTAGGTAAACAGGTATAATTGAGTACTTTCAGGGAAGAAAAATAATATGAGCACACTCTCTTTTAATTCTCAAAAACAGTTCTATCATTAAGTAGTTGCATATTTATTATTGCATTAATTTATTTTCAGACTATGTACACCCCCCCCTTTCGGTGCATAAAATAACCACTTTGCTAGATGCACCTTTCTTCATCATAAATATATATACTTGGATCATTGGCATTAAATTCACAATTTTTGAAAAGGCACTCTTGCTCATCATAACTATGTGCTAAGTTAGTTTATTTAATACCCAGAAGCATAGAAGAAGATTTTCAAAGAATAAATGCATTTTCACTATATAATATATAGAGCCCCGCCCTAACACTAGAACCCCTGAACCTGGGGCCATTAATTTCACAATTTCGGATAAGGCACTCTTGCTCATCATAACTATGTACTATGTTAGCTGTATTTAATACCAAGAAGCAGAGAAGAAGATGTTCAAAGAATAAATGCATTTTCACTATATAATCTATAGAGCCCCGCCCTAACACCAGAACCCCTAACCCTGGGGCCATAAAATTCACAAATCTAGAAGAAGCACTCTTGCTTATCATAACTATGTACTTAGTTAGCTTATTTAATACCCAGAAGCAGAGAAGAAGATTTTCAAAGAATAAATGCATTTTCACTATATAATCTATAGAGCCCCGCCCTAACACCAGAACCCCTGAGGCCATAAAATTCACAAATCTGGAAGAGACACTCTTGCTCATCATACTGTACTTAGTAAGTATATTTAATACCCAGAAGCAGAGAAAGAGAAGAAGATTTTCAAAGAATAAATGCATTTTCACTATATAATCTATAGAGCCCCGCCCTAACACCAGAACCCGTAACCCTGGGGCCATAAAATTCACAAATCTGGAAGAGGCACTCTTGCTCATCATAACTCCGTACTTAGTTAGTTTATTAAATACCCAGAAGCAGAGAAGAAGATTTTCAAAGAATAAATGCATTTTCACTATATAATCTATAGAGTCCCGCCCTAACACCAGAACCCGTAACCCTGGGGCCATAAAATTCACAAATCTGGAAGAAGTACTCTTGCTCATCATAACTATGTGCTTAGTTATTTATTTTATACCCAGAAGCAGAAAAGATTTTCAAAGAATAAATGCATTTTCACTATATAATCTATAGAGCCCCGGGAACCCCTGACCCTGGGGCCATAAATTCACAATTTTGGTAGAGGACTCATTGCTTATTACAATCATGCTAACAGTTTGCCTGCCTGATGTCCAGGAGTAAAGAAGATTTTTAAAGATTGCAATAATAATTCTAGTAGTTTTGGACCCACCCCTCAGGCCCCAGGGGGGCGCGGACCATGAAATTCACAATTTTTGTTCCCCTTTACCCATAGATGCTGTATACCAAATTTGGTTGAAATTGGTTCAGTGGTTTCAGAGAAGAAGCTGAAAATGTTCAAATGTTAACACATGACGCACGACGACGGACGAAAACGTATAGCAATAGGTCACCTGAGTTACTCAGGTGACCTAAAAATAGCGACTGAACAGAATTCATATGCACAAGGCGATCTGTCATTGAATTTTGTCTGAGAGTTGGAAGCCGAGCTCATGTTTCGTTAAAAATGTTATATAGATCTGTTCTCTATTTTGGTAAGCCTTCTTTCCATATTTTCTGGGTATATATGCATAGCTTCCTTTCAATTTCTTTAATATCTAGTAATAGCTGGAAAAAAAGCACATAAAATGTTAAGCTTTTCACATATGTTCAATGATTTGAGCACCATGTTCTCTGATTATTGTAATCCTGTAATGGTACGCCAGTCCTTATCCATCATTATCAAACAGTTCAAACAGAGTTTTACTAAATTTAAACATCAAAATTATAAATTGGAGACATCCATCTGCGTCATTTAAAGTCAGAAGGGACGCAAATCCTATTTACTCCAAAAAATATACGTTGGCGAGGGTTTCTGAAGGCGGTCTATAGATGAGATGTTCTATAAACAGAAAAGTTATCCAAAAGGAATACAAAACATATATAGATAATGATAGGAGGGCTATGAATCAAATATCATTATATGGGTGCATTTTTGAAAACAAACCGTCTTTGTTGATTCTTAATTTTTTTTTTCATAAAAGAAATGATGATATTCATATTTCTTCACAATTGACAAAGGATGATTTTAAATTGTTTAAAGTTGAAGTCACATTTAACTTAACTTTTTGTATATCTGACATTAAGGTTTGCATATTTGACATAACTTTCTGCAACATATCATTTTGTTCCTTGCTGACTGTTTCTAAAATAGCTGAAATAGCATCTTCATCTTTTAAAGTTAGTTTATATATGCTACATGTATTAAGGTATCAAAGTATTTTTTCCCAATGAAATTTTCCAATCAAAACATTCAGCATTGTCGACCACAGTGTTATGAACTAAAGGTTGAGACTTAGCTCACGTTTGCAGTCGAATTATTTCGTATTGACCTAATTCTCTCGATATTGTCAAACACTGTCACATCTCCTGCTGCAGGCTCTTCTCCCCACCTTCTTTTGATGACAATTGGATCTTTGAACAAATGTTTCTTAACAATTTGTAAGTAAATGAAATATAGAATTTCTCATATCCAGTTTATGATTATAATGAGACTTATTCAAGGCTTTTCATCAATGAAACTTTCGAGTGCATTGCAGATTTCCGATATCTTCAACCAAGTGTTACAGAATTCATTATTTACTACTCCTGCTAACGTTCTATGAGTAAAATTTATTATTTCTGAACAGTTGCTTCCAGTCTTCAATTTCGTTTTAATGTCATCATTTGAGATTCTAATTCTTGAACATCTGACACGACTGTCTTCAACAGTTCATGTTGATCCTTGACAAACTTTTCCATGATAGCTTTTATTGCATCTTCCCCCTCCTCTTTTAGAGCCAGTTTCTGAATCCCCCTAAGACTATCCAAGTACTTTTTTCTAGTAAAGGTTTCCGGTCGTTGGCAGTTATCCGACATTGTTAACCAGGTGTCATCAAATTCTGTCTGAGAGATGGCGGCTGAACTCACGTGTGCAGTCAATTTATTTTGCATTGACCTGATTCTCTCAATATTATCACCCACAGTCACCTCTACAACTGCTGCATGCTCTTCTCCCCACCTTCCTTTTGTTAGTTAAGGGAACTTTGAGCAAATGTTTCTTAACAACTTGTATGTAAATGAAATATCAAATTCCTTATATCCAGTTTATGATTATAATTAAGCTTATCCATAGGCTTTTAACCAATGAAACCTGCAAGTGCATTGCAGATTTCTGACATCTTCAACAAAGTGTTACGGAATTTATTATTCACTATCCCAGCAGACTTTCTACGAGTAAAAACAATTATTTCTAAATGGCTGCCTTTAGCCTTCAATCTCGTTTTAATGTCATCATTTGAGACTTTAATTCTTGAACATCTGACATGACTGTCTTCAACAGTTCATGTTGTTCGTGTTGATCCTTGACAAACTTTTCTATGATAGCTTTTATTGCATCTTCCCCTTCCTCTTTCAGAGCCAGTTTCTGAATCCCTTTAAGACTATCCAAGTACTTTTTACCAGTAAACGTTTCCAGTCTTTTGCAGATATCTGACATCGTCGACCAGGTGTCATCGAATTCTGTCTGAGAGATGGAGGCTGAACTGACATGTGCTGTCAATTTATTTCGTATTGACCTAATTCTCTCGATATCATCACCCACTCTCACCTCTCCTGCTGCTGGCTCTTCTCCCCATTTTCCTTTTGTTGGTTTAGGAATCTTTGAACAAATGTTTCTTATCAACTTGTATGTTAATGAAATATCAAATTCCTCATATCCTGATATTTTTGCTTTTTTCAATTGATCTTCTTGATTTGCGTTTAGATTCAGACTCTTCAACTTTTTGTTTGATAATAAATCCACCTTGTTCTCAATATCAGATGCAGGAATTTCTGATTCTAGAATATCTCTGTATGCTTTATTCAACACATCATTTGTAGCCATACCAAGTTTTGCAAATCTAGACCAGCCTTCTAGGTTTTGTCCAGAGGTCTTTAGAGTACTGGAATCGCTCGACTCTCTCTGAAACAAAATAAACCATAGCTATTAGATTTTAGCTATACAAATTAGGAAAAATAAAAAAATAAAAGGTATTACCATTGGAAATGTAGGAAAAAAAAGATATCTCAACTGGCTGATGATACTTCCCTTATTCTTGACGGAAGTGAGGAGTCTCTTTTAGAAACACTGAATACCTTGAACACTTTTTCGAATATGTCTGGACTATGTATTAATTACTCAACAACACACACTGTCTGGATAGGATCAAAAAAATACAGTGATGAGGTTTTAATCCGAAATTACCAACTTAATTGGGGAACTACTAGATTTACTTTGTTAGGAATAAATTTTGATGTTGACTTGGAAAAAGTGCCTGAAATAAACTACCAACCAAAGCTAGTACAAATAAAATCCATTCTTAGTCATTGGGGAAAAGGGTTTTTAACACCAATAGGAAAAATTACTGTTATAAAGACTTTGGCTTTACCAATATTGAATCATTTACTTATGTCAATCCCAAATCCATCTAATGTTTATTGTAAAGAATTGGAAAAAAATTTCTCATTCTTATGGAATAACTCAACACATAGAGTTAAGAAAGATGTCATTGTTAAAAGCTACGAAGATGGAGGACTGAAAATGATTAATTTATATTCTTTCATTGCTTCATTGAAATTATTTTGGATTAGACATCTGGTTTATACTAATAAAGGGTGGGAAAATTTCATAAAGAATATGAACATGTATAAATTTACATCCTGTGGAATTGAATACAACACTCAACTTATAAAAAACACAAAAAATAAATTCTGGATTGATGTGTTCAAGTCCTGGATTGATTTGAATAAAATTTGTAGTAATTCTGAGGTAAATGTGGACTGTCCATTGTTTTATAACCCTAATATCCATATTGGAGGGAAAACCTATTATAGTAAAAAACTTTTTGACAATAATATAAGATATATCAATGATATCATTGGAGTAGATGGTACCTTTTATACCTATGAATGCTTTTGCAATATTTATCCAGATGTAAAGATTAATTTTTTAGAATATTCTAGTTTAATCCTTGCAATTAAAGCTTGGATAAACAGGAGTAATTTTGAGAAAAAATTACAAAAATCAGAAAATCTTCTTATTACATCTAATTGTTATCTGGTATCAAAATGTAAAAAATCAAAAAAATTCTATGAAATATTAAATCAAAACACTTCTGTGTCAGCTGGTTTTAAGAAATGGATTGAATTATTTGAATTAGATAACAAGGAATCCAAAATAATCCATAAATTACCATTTAAAATTACAAAAAACTGCAAACTCCAGTGGTTTCAGTACAGAATTCTAAATAAAATATTGGCAACTAATTCATTTTTATTCAAAATCAGAAAGGTAGAGTCTAAGCAGTGTAATTTTTGTCAAAGAGAAGTAGAGACAATTGAACATATCCTATGGGAATGTGATTTTGTACAAATATTCCTTGAAAATTTTGAATATCATCTTCAACAGAGAAATCTCCAGTTACCCATAACCAAAGAGAACTTCATTTTAGGCATTAAAGGAAAAAATAATGAAATAGCGAATATGATAGTTTTATGGCTAAATTATTATATTTATACTTCTAGATGTACCGAAAAACCTCTAAATATGCACTCTGCAATATCACACTTAAATCAATTCTACCAGACACAAAAATATATATCATATAAAAATGGTGAAAAAGAAAAATTTGACACGCAGTGGAACAGGTGGAACCAACTCTTTTTCTAGCTCTGACTCTCTACTCTCACTCTCTTCCCGCTCCCCCTCCCTCTCTCTCTCTCTCTCTCTCTCTCTCTCTCTCTCTCTCTCTCTCTCTCTCTCTCTCTCTCTCATATATGTAAAAATACACAATTATGTAAGAATAACTAATTATGGATATTCTGTATGAAATGAATTGTGTTTAAAAAAATAAAATAAAAAAAAAACCATAGCTATTATAATGAACCAATCTTAACCTCGAAACTAAGTGCTGGAGATAGCCAACTTTGTCTGAAGCAAAATCAATCTTAGTTCATCTAATGGAGCCAATTTAGGAAAAAACATTGTAAACCAAGATTAAAATTTATAAGATGATTCCCCATATATTAAGCAAAGCTAAACCCTAATGCAAGTACAGTTTGTTTTCCAAGGTGATTATAAAAAAGGGCCCTGTTGTAGGTCAAGAAAGGAAAATTAGGATAAAAACAATTTTAATTTACCATTAGATATTATTGAGTTGGTGACATCACATCAATTTGGAAAATTAGGAATACAGTGAAATGAAAGATTTATCTAGAGAGAAACATAATGTACTCATCAGAGCTTCTAAAACCCTGGTACCCGAACCACGAGACAATGGGTAGTTAATTGCACAATTTTGGTAAAAGATTAAAAATCCATTAACCTTTTGCAATACAGTTCATCTACGCTGCACTGGTCTGAAAGAAACTTGGTGCTTTGATCAAGGTCATGACACATTTTGAGATTATAAGCAATATTAGTTTGAAGTATACAGATATACCTAACTACATTTCTTCATTCCATTTTGAGTTTCCAATTATTTATACAGATATACCTAACTACATTTCTTCATTTCATTTTGAGTTTCCAATTATTTTTTCTGGTTGACATCATACTATCTTAGATAAGTTCAAATCATGACACATTCTTGGGTCGTAAGAAATCTTTGAGTCAAATAATGGTCCATTTGACAAGATATGGTTATACTGATTTTATTTTAAAAAATTATTTCTGAAAGTGATCTTGAACTTAAGCAATTGGCCTTACATTTAGATCAAGACATTCCTGATAGAATGCTCTGTGTAAAATATAAACTTCAAATGTCTCTCTCTTTAATATTTGTTTCATTCATTGATCTTTTATATGGTCAAAATCAGTATGATTCCTCAGCTTGTAAACAATAAATGTGCAAGTGTTTTTTTCCTACAAAGTTATTGGCTGGACATATATACCAACAGACAGGCAGACAATGTAAGTCCTAAAAATCGATTTTTCGATTGTTTTACAGGGAGTATAAAGATTAATAACTGTTACCTTTTCCCAGAATCCCTGTGTCTTTTGTACATTTATCACATGTTTCTCCCGAAGTTGACACTTGCACTGAATTTCTTTTGCCTTGATTTTGGACAGCTCACTTGAAAGTGTAAAAGAAAGATCATTCTCATTACAAATAATGTTTTGACATTTGAATCCTCTGAGGAATATCTTTGTGCCAATAAATGTTTCTGTCAATTTTCCTATTCCTTTTTCAATGGAGTTTCCAATTTCATATGATACTTCTTTGTCTATGGTCAATGATTTGATTCTCAGCACTTGCAACTGAATATCGTCATTACATATGCCAACAACAACAGTGTGTTCATTGTGATCAAACACTGCCGCTGTTTGATAAAGACATGGACTTCCTTCATTATCTTCATCTTTTGCAACACTCCATCTTAGAGAACTTATGCAGTATGCGACCAGTCTGTAGAACACAAACATAGCAAAGGAACTGAATCGATAGCACAAAATGGATGAGCATTCCCACTTATCTTCACTGAAGTCAGCTTTAAACTGCTTTTTGTTCATACATGGGACATACCATGACATGCCACATTCTGATACAGCCTCAGATGCATTCAAATGTACCAGCATTTGAAGTTTCTCCATGTATGGCATAATTTCATTTTTATGTTTCAAGTAAGAGGGTTCATCTTTCCACAAAGCATCTATAACTGTTTCTTTAAGTTCCCCTGTTTTGTTGAAGGATTTCCACTCTTTGATTAATTTTGTTTGACAATCTTTATTGATGTGGTTTTCATCAGCAATTATTTTACTGAAAGCATTGGCAAACCACTGAATATCTAGTATAACATGTTCCCTCAATTCCACTTCTTCAAAATTCAAAAGAAGGCCACTGTCATGGAAACATTTTAAAAAGTTTGACATTTCTTCATCACTTTTGATTTGGTATTCCCGAGGAAGAGATGAGTTGAGCTTCCAGATTTCACTCAGGGTCAAAACCTTCCAGCCTCCATTATATAATAACTGCTCCATTAAAGCCCACGAAGAAGGCAATTCAACTTTTGTATTGTTTTCATCTGTAAATAGTTCTACTATGGACTTTTTCATTGACTCCAGGTTTTCCTTGGTATTATCATTAAGTTTCTTTAAACCGACTGCATATTCCCGATCATTCAGAGACTCACTTAACCAATCTCTCTCCTCGTCTGGAACAGCATTCCAGAACTCCCTAAGATACTTTTTTATTTCCTAAAGATAAAAACAAAGCAAACATGAAAATATTTTAAGAACAGAATTGTGCGCTAAAATCATAATATAATGCTATATTATGTGTGATCTTTGAAAAATCTGGAGTTACAAGAATCCCAGTAGTAAAATTGGTACAAAATCTAATTGATTACAGATAAAACTGTAGATTTGGTATCCCTTATAGTATATTTTGTCACTTTGGATGTAAAGCAGTCAAAAGATAGCTTCTTTGAATGAAAAGATTTTTATATAACTTTCGTATGATATGTGTATAGAATGTGTTCTGATACAGAACACTTTAAAAACATAAAATCTGTTTGAGAGATGTTTAATCCACAATAAAAACACTAACAAGAGTCCCATGGGCCACATCGCTCATCTGAGCAATGTGGCTAGGAAAAAATAGCAGAAATCAATTTATTTTTGAAATGTTTAAACCCAATAGTAGTCCCAACCAATCCTTAAAAACTGAGAGGGTATGATTTGAACAAACCTGAATATACACTTACTAAGGATGCTTGCATATTTCTTTGACTACCTGTGGCTTTATTGCCCTTTACATTTGAACTTACACTGAACAAAATTGAATCTACACTACCTGAGAATGCTTCCATATGAATAGGACTAATCATGACTTTGCTATTCTTGAAAACATTTTTAAAGATTTTTCTACATGTTTCTATGTAAAACTTGTATTCCATGTTGTGGCCCCGCCCTACCCCAGATTTGATTTGAACAAAATTGAATGTCCACTACCTGAGGTCAAGGTTCCATATAAATAAGATCATTCACGCCTTTGCTATTATTTAGAAGAAGATTTTTAAAGAATTTCCCATATATTTCTATGTAAAACTTTGGCCATTGTGGCTCGCCCTGTCCGCAGGGGTATTGATTTGAATAAATCTGAATCTACACTACCTGAGGATAATTCTTTATAAGTTTCATCTTTCCTGGCATAGTGGCTATTGAGAAGAAGATTTTAAAATGATGCCATCAATTTACACTATTTCTTCTCCCCTTATATAAGGGTGTGGTCTTTCATTTGAACAATATTGAAACCCCTTTACGTAAGGATACTTTGTGCCATGTTTGGTTGAAATTGGCCCAGTAGCTCTTGAGAAGAAGTCGAAAATGTTGAAAAGTTAACGACAACGACAGACAACCGACAAATTTTGATCAGAAAAGCTCAATTGAGCCTTCGGCTCAGGTGAGCTAAAAAGCCTTCATTATGACAACGTGGTTAATAATTGCATGGTTAGACCACCCCCTCTTTGATGATTTTACTTTTTATAGAGACATGGCTTGAATCCACCTTGAACCACATATTTACAGTTTTATGATTTTTTTTTTCAACATCTTTGTCACAAGTGACATTGTGTCAATGTTTTTTATTAGCTTATTGTACAGGTATTGGTAAGAGTTATCTTTATTTGGGCAGTAGGAGTTATCGTTTATTTCATTTACGCACTATTGGTCACTGGGTTGTACTTGTTGCTATTTTTATCAACGTATACTCGTCGAACCCGTTTGAGTAGTTTGGTCATTTATTTATACTGGGTGTTGGTTAGTATTTGTCAGATGAGGTCTGGACGCCGTGAATGATACTTTACCCATGCTTAGTGATCTTGGGTGTGTGCCTTTTATATAACCCATGCTGTGTGAACTTGGGTGTGTTCTAGCTGTTTCCCCTGCTGTGTGATCTTGGGATTCAGGGATGTTTTGTAGCGGCGTTGAGAGCAAGACCTGGGGGCCGACAGTATAATTTTAATGTGTAAAATGCCACAGCTCAGTAAGTTTTTATACTTTACAATATTTTTGTTGTTAGCTTTAAAAAGCAATATTTTATGTAAAACTGTTAGCAATATAGCGAGAATGTATATATTTACGCTCTAATTCATTTACTTGTTAAACGGCAAAAATACATGTTTTCTTTTGTTATTTGTGTGGAAAATCTAGTATATTGAACAGATATGTGTCTTGAATATTTGATAAGAAAACCCTATGAAAATTGTAGGTGACCAAAATTGTATATTAGCTTTATTGGGACGGGAGGATTTATTTACGTGGTAAGGCTACTTGGATATGGTGGACCGGACGGGACACTATGGTGGACCACAGAGGCAATATGGTGGACCATGGACGTGGTGTGTGAAGTGTGAATTCGTCCCGTGATGATCATGATTGAACTTTTGGCCGTTTTCATGTTTATTGTACATATGTAGATAAATTGTTACTTTTTATAAATCTTGTTGTTTCTTGGTATACAGGAGGTCTTACAAAATATTATTTATTTTAGTTTGAAAATTCTGATTTAACGAATCCATCACAACTTGAGGTCAGTTGTGACATTTTTGGTGGCAGCGGTGGGATAGACTTCCTGTTACCAAGTATACCTGCAATATTTACACGTTTTGTAGAAAAAGCTTTGGTTGAAATATTATTTCAATTGTTTGATTTTTTTTTTCTCGCAGGTTTTGTACAAACTATTTTTTTTTCATATGCATTTTGTCATTTTCTTATTTTCAAATTTGTCGTTTGTTGTTGTGTTGCATATTGTAACCATGGAGTATTTACAATTAGGAGAAAAGTTAGGTTTGCAAGGAACTGAGTTACAAGAGTTTGTTGACAGAAAAGAGAGAGAATATTTTGAAAGGGCGGAAAGGGCAGCAGAGAGAGAAGCGAGAAAGATTGAGAGCAAAATTGAATTAGAAAAACTTAAGAAAGAAACTGAATTACAAAAATTAAAAGCTGGAGAACTATCTGTAGGTCCATTGGGTCTTGCTTCTCAATCACTTGCTAAGTTGCCAAAGTTACCTCCATTTGATGAATCTAAAGATTGTATTGATTCATATTTACAGAGATTCGAAAGGTTTGCTTCATGTGCTAAGTGGGAACAGTCTTCATGGCGATTAATCTAAGTGCTCTCCTGAAAGGTAATGCTCTTGAGGTTTATTCTAGACTTCCAGTTTCAGAGGCTTTGAACTATGGTTCCTTGAAGCAATCGTTGTTGAGGCGTTTTCAACTGACAGAAGAAGGTTTTCGTGTCAAGTTCCGTTCCAGCAGACCAGAACAGGGTGAGAATCCTTCACAATTCTTTGCTAGGCTGAACAATTATGTAGAGAAATGGTTGTCTTTAGCAGATAGTCCTAAAACATATGACGGTCTTAAAGATTTGTGTTTAAGAGAACAGTTTTTGAACAGTTGTAGTAAGCAGTTGGGAACGTATCTTAAAGAAAGACATACAAAAACCGTAGAAGAAATGTCAAATCTCGCAGACCAATTTATTGAAGCTCATGGTTATACTTCATTCACTAAAGACTTACAAGTTTTTCAGAAACAACCATCAAGCACTTCTAGCGTTCAGAGTAACAGCAGTGGATCCATTCAAAAGCAACAGATGTACCAAGGATCACTACAGCAAAAAGGTGAGAGAAAATGTTACATCTGTGGGAAAAGTGGACATTTGGCAAGAAACTGTTTCTCCAAGCAGAAGATTCCTCGAGCAGTACCTACTTCGCACAATACTCACAAGGCTGCGATGTTACAGAGTCAACATAACTGTGAGTTGAATTGCATGAAATCTAATGACAATTCTAGTTCCAACTTACAGAATTCTGCTGTAGTCAAGATGGATAACGCCATATCACATAAAAATCAGCCTCACATAGGATCAGCATGCATCCCCCAACATAAACTGTTGCAGTGTTGTGTCACAGACGGACTTGTTAAACTTGCATGTGGACACGTATTACCAGTTATTGGAGGCGTCTGTAAGGTTTGTAAAACGATGCCCGTTGCTATGGGTTATGTCGGTGAAAACTTTGTTAAAGTGTTAAGAGACTCGGGTTGTAGTGGTGTTGTCGTGAAGAGAGATTTAGTTACAGATGATCAACTGACTGGACAAGTGCAGAAATGTGTTTTGATAGACGGCACAGTTCGAACAGTAGAGGAAGCTTCTATCTATGTCGACACTCCCTACTTCACAGGTAATATCAATGCTTTATGTATGAAAGAACCTGTTTACGATCTTATCATAGGTAACATCGATGGTGCCAGAAATCAGACGGATCCTGATCCACAGTGGTGTAGAAAGGACGAAAGAGAAGAGTGTAGTCAAGTTCTTCAAGCAGTACAGACAAGGAATCGAAAGAAAAAAGAAGACAAAGGTATGAAAAAGCTAAAAGTTACAGATTTAGGGGGTACTGATATGACAATTGATCAGATGAAACAACTTCAGATTGAAGATTCTTCCATAAAAGTGTTGTATCGTGAGCATGCAGCGACTGGCAGAAATAAGAACATTGGTGAAAATATAGAGACATGGTTTAGTGTTGAGAAAGGACTGTTGTACAGACATTATCATTCAAGAAAGGTTAGTGATGAAAAACTATATAAACAACTTGTTGTTTCAGAACCTTTGCGACAGAAAGTTATGAAGATTGCGCATGACAGTATCTTAGGCGGACATCTTGGTACAAAGAAGACTCTAGACCGCATCATGTCGAATTTCTATTGGCCTGGAATCCAGGGTGATGTAACGAGATATTGCCAATCATGTGACATATGCCAAAGAACATTTCCTAAGGGAAGAGTGACGAAGGTGCCGTTGGAGAAAATGCCACTTATTGATACACCATTTGAGCGAATAGCCGTAGATTTGGTAGGACCGCTTTCTCCAAATACTGACAAAGGCAATAGATATATTTTGACTGTTGTAGATTACAGTATTTAGTATCCAGAGGCGGTTGCATTGAAGAACATCGATACAGAGACGGTGGCAGAAGCGTTGGTAGAGATATTCAGCAGAGTTGGCATTCCAAAAGAAGTTCTGTCGGACATGGGTACGCAATTTACCTCCAACATCATGAAAGAGGTGGGTCGACTTTTATCATTTAAGCAATTAGTAACAACTCCATACCATCCAGCATGTAATGGACTAGTAGAAAAGTTCAATGGTACTTTGAAGTCAATGTTAAGGAAAATGAGTTCTGAAAGACCAAAAGACTGGGATAGATATTTACCAGCATTGTTATTTGCATATCGAGAGGTTCCACAAGAAAGTACTAAATTTTCTCCATTTGATCTAGTTTATGCACGTAATGTTAGGGGACCTATGGTAGTTTTGAAGGAACTGTGGACAAAGGAAGAGAAGGACCCGGAAGTGAAAACTACTTACCAGTATGTGCTTGACCTGAAGGAGCGATTGGCAAGAACGTGTGAGCTGGCTCAGAGAGAACTTCAGAAGTCCAAAGAACATCACAAGAAACATTATGATAAAAGGACAAAGCCGAGATCATTTAAGGTTGGTGATTTTGTTCTTCTTTTGCTTCCAACAGACCATAACAAACTTTTAATGCAGTGGAAAGGACCTTTCAAAGTAGTTGATAGAAAAGGACAAACTAATTACCAGATAGATATGAATGGACATATTCGTTTGTTTCATGCAAATTTGGTGAAGAAATACAATGTTCGAGAGGAAAGGAATACAGACTCGCCACAACTTTAGCATCTTGTGTTGTTTTGGAATCGGAGGAAACAGAGGACTCAAGTAATGAACATTTGTTACATCTTCTTCCAATGAAAGCAACAGAATCATTCACAGATGTCAAGGTAAATCATTCACTGTCATTAGATCAGCTTGAAAACATAAATGATGTTTTACATGAATTTCAGGAAGTTTTAACAGATCTACCTGGTAGAACGAATGTTATCCAGCATGAAGTTCATCTCACTACCAAAGAACCAATTAGAAACAGACCATATCAGATACCGTATGCAGTCAGAAGTGCAGTCCGAAAAGAAATACAGCATATGATTGACATGGATATCATCGAACCATCAGAATCACCGTATGCTAGTTCGATTGTCGTGGCAAAGAAGTCCGATGGTAGCCAGAGAATATGTGTGGATTTTCGTAACTTGAACAAGGTAACGATTTTTGATCCAGAACCTATGCCAGATCCAGATGAAATCATGACTAAAATTAGTAACAGTTGTTTCTTTTCTAAACTTGATTTATGTAAGGGATATTGGCAGATTCCAATGAGAGAAGAAGACAGAGACTTAACATCATTTTTAACACCAGATGGTTTGTACAGATTTAAAGTAATGCCCTTCGGTATGAAGAACAGCCCAGCTACTTTTAATAGATTCATGCGGAAAATTCTAAAAGGTTAAGAGCATACTGATAGTTTTGTTGATGACATTCTCATTCATACAGAAACTTTTGAAGAACATATTACAGAACTAAGAAAAGTGCTGAAGAGACTACAGAGAGCACAATTTACAGCAAAACCATCAAAATGTGAGCTAGCGCAGACGAGACTAGAGTACTTGGGTCATGTTATTGGAGGAGGTACCTTACAGCCAACTAACAAGAAGCTGAGAGCTATACAAGAAGCACCAAGGCCAGAGACAAAGAAGCAGGTTAGATCTTTCCTTGGTTTGATTGGCTATTACAGAAAATTTGTGCCAAACTTTTCCACCATTGCTGCTCCTTTAACTGATTTAACCAAGAAAGGTGTTCCAAACAAATTTGACTGGAAACAAGAACATGATAATTCATTTAAGAGTTTAAAATCCATGATGCTCTATAGTCCAATTCTCAGATTACCAGATTTGACAAAGCCATTCATCTTAAGAACTGATGCATCTAATCATGGAGTTGGTGCAGTACTGATGCAAAAGCATGATGGACGTACATTTCATGTTGCGTACGCAAGCCGGAAGCTGCTAGACAGAGAACAACGTTATTCGGTGGTGGAGAAAGAGTGTCTTGCAGTCGTATGGGCTATACAGAAATTTCAGTCTTACTTGTATGGAAGAGCGTTTGTTGTGGAGACAGATCATAGACCACTACTTCATTTACAAAAGACTAAAGCTTCAAACGGCAGATTGATGAGATGGTCTCTTTTTCTACAAGCGTTCAACTTTAGGACTGAGGTTATTAGAGGTGTAGATAATATTGGAGCTGATTTTCTCAGTCGTGTTGTTCCTGAGTAAGTTCGTGTTCATAAAGACTTTGTTGTGTACATAGTTTTCCAATTTTTGTCACAAAATTGCATTTTGTGTCTTAAGAAGGGAGGTATTGTCACAAGTGACATTGTGTCAATGTTTATATTAGCTTATTGTACAGGTATTGGTAAGAGTTATCTTTATTTGGGCAGTAGGAGTTATCGTTTATTTCATTTACGCACTATTGGTCACTGGGTTGTACTTGTTGCTATTTTTATCAACGTATACTCGTCGAACCCGTTTGAGTAGTTTGGTCAGTTATTTATACTGGGTGTTGGCTAGTATTTGTCAGATGAGGTCTGGACGCCGTGAGTGATACTTTACCCATGCTTAGTGATCTTGGGTGTGTGCCTTTTATATAACCCATGCTGTGTGAACTTGGGTGTGTTCTAGCTGTTTCCCCTGCTGTGTGATCTTGGGATTCAGGGATGTTTTGTAGCGGCGTTGAGAGCAAGATGGGGGCCGACAGTATAATTTTAATGTGTAAAATGCCACAGCTCAGTAAGTTTTTATACTTTACAATATTTTTGTTGTTAGCTTTAAAAAGCAATATTTTATGTAAAACTGTTAAATATAGCCTGTTAAACGGCAAAAATACATGTTTTCTTTTGTTATTTGTGTGGAAAATCTAGTATATTGAACGACTGCATGAAAAGTCGGGTTTAATTTTACCTTAAATGTGATTTAAATGCTGCGATTATTTAATGTTTAAATGCATATTATAACATATTGTGGGATCGTAAATGTTAGAAAATAATTAGCATTTAATACGAGTTTAATGAAAAATTAAAAGAACAAATTTAATAAAGTTTGGAAAATTGTAAACTTACTAATACGTTCGGATTTTAGTCTGCCGTAAACAATTATTATACCTCTAATATACAAAACGTATAATTATTATTAAACATGGCCATAAAATTAAGTTTTACGGTCACATTAAATTTGTTCGTTTAATAAAATTTAACGTAGATCTTTACCTCATTATTTTTTGTTAAATTCACACTTTACTTTATAATACTTCCAAAAATTAAGTTATATACGGAGAATTGTAAACTTACTAATACGTACAAATTTTATTCTTTCATAAACTAATATTAAATCTCTTGTATATGTGATGAAAATGTACGGATTAAACCTTCCCATATAATTAAGATTTAAGGTTGTATTTGATGAAATTTAACATTATTATATTATTGCATAATATTTTTATTTTACATTTATTCCATCAATAATTTGTATGGTTTACAATTGTGGGTTTTTTGGCAAGTATTTTACAATCTTACACAAATCCATTTCTCATTCAATTTTATTAGATGTTATCTCAATAGTGTACAAACAATGAGTTCTAACAAAGTACAAAATATTTCAAATTTAGGCCTAAAAGTCAGAATTAAAAAATTTACAATCATGATTGTAGCTCAATTATAATGGAGTAAATTTCTACATACTAGTAGTAAGTAATATACTGAAGTAATTATAAATAATATAAGAATAGTATTGTATGTAAAATTCAAATCCGCAATAAATCAAAACACAACAGGTAAAAAATGTAGTCATTCTGGACTCCAAAAGACTGCAAAATCTGACTGAAACTGCCCCTATTAAAACTTCTGCATGGGTTGTAAATGGCTTTTCAATTTCCCACAATAAATTATATCATACTTTGCATAAAAAGAATAAAAGTTGCCAATAAAAGTTGTCCATTCTTTTTACATGTACATTTTAATAAGACACACTAAGCCACTAACAGAGAAGCCTCACTCGCCCACAAGCAACAGCAAAAGGATCGGTCAGAGACACCACCTTTCTCTTGCTTGGGTATCAAGATCTGCAACTTACTGCCAGCAAAGCTCTTTTAGACCACCCTTATATTGTTTCCCAAGTATTTCAACAATAGATGTCCATGCACTAATTATCCAAGTTCAACTTGAAAAATACTTAATGTTGACTGTGAAAAATACAAGACCCAAAAAAACCCTTTATATCATTTGGTTATGTCAATTCAAATTAAGGAAAAAGTATCACAATTACACAAAACAATAGCAGCTTAAATTTGTTTACAATACATGTAGCTCATTTCTGTTCCAACTGCTAGGTTTATTGCTTGATGATTGTAATATAACATATCCTCATTAAATCAACGTTACATTGGAATGCAAAACATTTCAATAGTGATATTTTCAACTTTGCTTTAAAATATCAAAAATGAGCTCTGAAACATGCACATATAAAAGTCCTGTATAAACATATGTAAAAGTATATTTAACAATTTTTTAAGCCTTAATTACAATTCCATAACTCATAATTCATAAACTCTCTTACTTCAAATGGAAGGAAACAAATTAATATTTTACTCTTGCAATTCTCATTACTCTTGCAATATCAATTGTAATATTTATTAAAATCACAATTCACCCCTTTTTTACTCAGAAATGTCTCTACCTCATTTGCCTATTCTATTTTTTACATCTATGACTCACTAAGCCACTGACAGAGAAGCCTCACTCGCCCACAAGCAACAGCAAAAGGATCGGTCAGAGACGCCACCTTTCTCTTACTTGGGTATCAAGATCTGCAACTTACTGCCAGCAAAGCTCTTTCAGACTACCCTTGATCATGATTGTCTTATTTTTTCCACAATAATGTCCATGCACTTATTATTTAAGTTAGACTTGTACATATATGTGATATATAAATCAAGATTAAAATGTATGTGATTGCAGATTACACAACAAACCAATAAATGTTTAAACAATAAAATACATAACAGTTTTAATCTGTAATCAAGCATAAGAAAAAACTTTCACTGTCAAAAATACAACACTAGGTATATTTTTCTTATCTAACATTGAATTTGTGCAAAACAGTAGCAACTCAGATATTTCATCTCTAATAGCCCATCTCTGTTCAATTAATACATCCATAGGTTTGACTCTTTTAGATTCTTTATTTGTCCTAGTTCTTCTTATGCTCTGCCTTTTAGAGTGCTTTGATTTGAGAATGGCACTTTTGGTGTCCTGTTCTTTGAAGACATTCTCACATTCATCAGAACGCAACTTCAGCTTTCTAATTTCATAGATAGTATTATCTTTAGAATCATTTTTTGTACTATGAAGACGTAATCAATATTTAAAACTGCTTTTTCTTGCTTCTTCTTCTCTTCATGCCAAGAAGTTTTCAGCTCTGGAGAAGCACACCTAGCTCCTAATTTCTACAATAAACATAAAAATAAATACCCATTTGCCTATATATACATATTATATGTGTGCTTCCGGATTTATGCAATTGCATATATTAAATAGTAAAAACAAAATCTGAGTTGATTTTAAAATTATCATTTGACCTAGAGGAAACACAGCTCAATTTTGCTTAATTAAAAATTTACAGAAGACTACAAAAGATATGCCATTTTTTCAAATCTGGGTAATAAAGACAGATAATTATCTATAATTTCAGGCCAGCGAGCTACAGATTTCGAAGCGTGTAAATTTGGGACTAATGATTTTTTTCACCATCTTTTTTTTCTTGGAGCATTTTACCTGCTTGACCTTGAACATGTTGAGGTGCCCTTTTCTCTGCTCCTCCACACTAATTGTAAATTCTTTCATTTAGCAGCAAGATACTATGGATATGGTAAAAAGCTGTCATAAACAAAATATGAAAAATTGATAACAGGTGTGGCTCTCCATAGAAAGAATATACAAAAAAGGAGAAAAAATATACAAACAGGGTATACTTATGACTAACATGACTACGGCAAGAAGATAACATTTTACACAATGAAAAAAATTCTCTGTGTCATCTAGTTAAGTGAATTGCATAAAAAAAACATATAATTATATGTATAGATCAAATTTATAGACGACAAAAAATATATATGTGATAATCAACAAACATACATAATGGTACCGTAGTCCGAGCACATGGAATTTGAAGATTTACAAAGTTTAGGAAAATGCAAAGAATAGCATTTACAGCATTTATCATATTAAGACACACATATATATAGTTTCACAGCAGCAAGCTGCAGATTTAAAGTGATTTAGTACATGTAAATTGGGGACTGGTGACTTTTTGCCATCTTTTTTTTTTTTTTTTTTTTTTTTTTTTTTTAGCAATTTACCAATGTATTTACCTGCTTGACCTTGAATATGTTGAGGTGCGCAGCCCTTTTCTTCGTGTTCCTCCACGATATTTTATTTAATGTAGCAGAAAGATACTATGGATAAAAAAAAATATGAAAAATTAAAAGCAGGTATGGCATCTCGTAGAAAAAATATACAAACAGATGTATTTATGATATAGAGCAAGTAGATAACATTCATACAATAATAAAATCCTCAAACTTTGTGATCTAGTACATATTATGATATGTATTATATTAAATTTAGAGACGACAAAACATGATATGAAATGGGTGTACATACTCGGAACACATGGAATTTAAGAGTAAACTTAAATGCAAAGGTTAGCATCTACAGCATTTAACATGCAAGTTATTGGGATAATGAACAAGTGATTTAACATAAAGTAAAATATATTAACAACTTACACTGAATATAGCAAGTTTTTAAAGTGGACAACAAATGCAAACTTCCAGTAAATGGTGGCAATCTCATACACAATAAGTTGTACAACAAATGATTAGTTCGTACCTCATACTGGGTAGCCAAATATCTGGTCAAGTCACTTTCAGGAAGAGAGCCTCAGCAAGTTCAATGTTGATCATTCCCATAGCTACTTCAAACTTTTCTGGCACAATTTCTGAAAGAAAAGATGTATCTTGCAGGGATTTTTATTCAAACTAGGAATAATTCTCATGAATGTAAAAATTTGAAAAGTTTATAGATGACCGACGAATACCAGACACAGAACAGAAAACTCGCTCGGGTCTTAAAATGGCTCAGGTGAGCTAAAATAAATCAATTCATGTGATTTTATTGATCTTATCAGAAAATTTAAGAAATCTTACCGTTGTGTTAATCTTCATACTGCTTTTGTCATTTCTTGTGAGCATTTGGATTCCTGTAAATAATGCATGCATAATTGTGCATCATAGAATGTGATAGCTATTTTTAATAATTCATGCTTACGTATTTAACGTAAAAAAATTATGCATAGCTCAGAATCCATTGCTATTGTATTTTTAGGATAAGGAAAATAAGAATATAAACCTCGTATTGTCTACTTGGTATATAGCATTTCAAGTTGTTGCAATATTTTTTATACTCTTATGCTAAAAGATACAAGTTAATAAAAACATTGTTTGTTTATTTGTGATAATAGAAAATTTGAGCGGTATGGTTCTCACCATTTTCACAAGCTGTCTACATAGCCGGCGTTATGGGGAATCGTCTCAGGCACAGTCCACACTGCAACTATTTAAATAATCAAAATAAGTGCTCAATATATTCTTGAGTAGGCATTAAGAAATAAATAAATAATTTATTACATTGTACAACACTCTCTGTAAATGCTGAACAGAGGAACACTTTAGTGACAAAAATTCTGAAACCAATCCCAAAACGAGAAAATTCGAGTTAAAATCCATCTTTAAGTTAGATGGTTAAAAGTGTTAGATAATTATTACAAAATGTAAATAGCGCTTGCCCAAACGTTTTTACTGCCAGGCATTTTATGTGTACAGCCCAGACTAAGGAACAGTAACATTATCAGTAGCAGAGGCAATTATTCATTCAAGGACACATGATAAAATTTTGTACATTGTTCCTACCGCTAAACAGGGTCGTAAATGTCTTCATCTTCTGTTAAAACATAAATTCCATCCAAAGTTTATCATGCTTCTCCTTTTCGAGTAACTCTCTTTCGCCCCTTCCTCCCGTACAACATCATGATCAAATTGAACATGGCTGCGTGAAACTCTCCAAAAAATTGAATTTCGGCGCGGTGTGTTGTTTTTAAATAAATTGCTTTTCGAGCCCGACTTCGATCCCGATGTAATTGTACTACAGTGGTAGTCGATAGAGAAAAAACTAAGTTATATTCCACAGTTTTGAAAAATCTACATAAGGGTAAATAAATAAAAATGAGAAATAAATAAATTAAAATGAATAGGGTGCCTAAATATTTTTTTTTCAAAAATGTTTCAACATAAGTTTACATTAGGTATAAAGAATTATTTATGACATATTCAAAATACCAAAAATGTACTTAAACTTTAAGTATAAGCATATTTACTTTTACATGTCGATATTCTTAAACGGAACGTATAATTATCTCAATTAAACTATATTATTCTCGACGTATTTTGCATTAAATATGATTATACTTATTTGAAAACTGTATTTAATTATATCACAATATATCTCATGTAAAATGTACCGTTATACATAAATTAAATTCAATACAAGAAATTTACTGGAGTAAACGAATTTATTAAATTATATTAAACGCGACTTTTCATGCAGTGTTGAGGTCAGTTGTGACATTCTTGCTTTATGAAAGTCATACAAAACAATGTCCTAAGCATTTTCGGTTGTATACGGAAATGAGTTCATCTGAGCAATATGAATGAGCCTGAAAATACATTTTGGATTTTTTACGCAAGTTGGATGCAGAAAAGTCAATCAAAATTACTTCACTGAAAAAATGAATTACAATTGGCGTGGCTTATTTCAATCCTTTGCTTATGACCTCAGTAAGACCCAGTTGCGACATTCAGTACTATAATTTATACAAAAATCATGTCTTTTGCAGCTTAATTCTGAAGAAATGTCAAAATCTCGCATACATAAATGATGTTCCAACATTATATTATTTGTCTTTCAACATTCTATGGCTTGTTTTTAAGACTTTAGTCTGTTTTATCTGTGTAATTTATTGTCAACCATCGATACATCAATTTAAAGAGATTGAAAAAAAACATTGTCCAGAGAGAGAGAGAGAGAGAGAGAGAGATAGAGAGGTTCTGTACTCGTGTAACATATCATGTGAATATAAACGCTGTCAGTTGAATCATTTTCTAAAACAAGAATATCTATGAATTGTTTCCCAATTAAAATGTTTAAGCCATGATCGGATTATGCTATCGATACTAGTAGATAGATATTTATATATAAATATATATAGCACGCACTTAAGTACAAATTAAGCTTGATTTGACCGTGGTATGTGAAAGTGAAACTAACTTGCAAATCAACTATTATTTCATTTATTTATGGGAAATGAAATGATCCTTTTGCTTCATCACTTTCCCCTCTCTCAATCGCTTTCCCTTTTCACTCATTGGCTTTCCCTGTCTCGATGACTCTCTTTCTCTCTAACAAATTCAGTCCATATACACATAACACAGTACTACCTTTATTATAATCGAATTAATTTTAAAATGTAAGAGATTAAACGTGATTCCTTCTATGTAATCCTACTTTCCTGTTTATATATATACTTACATATCGAATTTTCTAAATGTGTATCAGTTAATTTTAACGAAGATTATATTATAGTCTGCTTAAAAAAATGTTTAACTGTAAAAATATATACTTTTTTTTAAAGTGTTTAGATTCAGTCTCACAAATTGGGGCATGGATTTTTATCTGATCAATTTATGTACGAACTGTATGATCGTCAGTGTTGCTAATCCAAACTGTTATAGAAGTATCAGTACCGTAGCATTACAGTGCATGTATATGTATATGCGCATGCTTGTAATGCCAGTAAGTTTTGAGTCATATTTAAAATCGCATTTCTTGTGATAGCAAAATTACAATGATGTCATCATAAACCCTATTTATCCCGCTTCAAACATAGAAGAAGGTATGGTTTCCATACAAATTTTGCTCTTAGATTTTCGAAAAAATGAAACTGGTGTAAAAGTTGAAAACTCACGCATTTTAGATAATTGAAATTCAATGCAGAAAAATCATACAAATCATTTTTCTCTCATGTGTTTTTAAATGCTAATTATGACGTCATAAACATGTGCATTTCCCATATTATCTTAACAAGTTGCAGAAGACACAAATTTTCAATGAAATTTTCTTTCAGATGACATTTTCCACAGGCATCGCCCACAAAGATGTTGAGATATGTGATTTGTTATTGAATTTTGCACAAAATATCAAAATATCAACGTGGGCGACGGCTGTGGACACTGTTTTCTAAAGGAAAATCACCCTTGAAATATGCCATTTGAAGGCTTTTTCTTTCGAAAATAAAGAAATGCTTCACATTAATGACGTCATATTTGCAGAATGGTAATCCTTCATGCCATATTTTTTCCCGATTTATCACAGTGATATACTTAACTAATACTTAAGACAGTTTCAAAACTTTTTGATGTCATTACATTTTTTGGGCGCAATAAAGCTAAAACCATACCTTCTTCTTTGTAGATTACTGATTCGAGAAAAGCTAATCAAAAGACGCCCTGAAGTATGATGTCGCCGTCAAGGAGTAATATGAAAATTGAGCACAAGATTTCGATCGAAACGTTGTTACTGTAAATATTGGCAGCTAAGAAACGGATTGTGTAGGTAGTAATTTTTACTGTAATGTTAAACTTCTTGCTACTTTATTTTATGTCGATTGTTGATAACAAACACATACATTTTCAATATTTCAAAGAGGTCTTCAGCGGGATATATTCGTAACACAGTCATTTAGTGACTTAATACGGAGTCATACAGGGTGTGAAAGGGAAATCCGTATTGGGACTAGTCTTCGCCTCGCTCTCAACAGATTTCCATTTCACACCCTGCATGACTCCGTATTAGGTCACTTACTGACTGTGTATCTTATAATATGTTTTTCATATTAGTCCTCGTGTTTCAGATTGCAGAACTGTGCATTCAAAAACGCCTACTGTTCATTGATCCACGTTTATCATGAACTTCAACATCCCCATGATTTAAGGGCAAAAATGCTGTGCCCCCTGAGTTTTTCTGGATATTTTTTCCTCTTAATGTGTGAAATAACTTTATTTAACAGATTTTGCATACCCATTGTATTTTGTATTGAAAGGATGTTAAAGTCAATGTTGAATTAATTACACGGCTTTTTAGGGTCATTGTTATAAAATTACACTGGGAATGAAAAAAAAAACATGTATGACTTATACGTATCAAATAAAAATATGAAGATTTTTGTTTATAAAGTATTAATTTTAAACTAGAACTGTCCAAACGGGACAAAATACCCCCTGCTGGGTTTTTCAGAGGTACGTTTTTCCATAATAAAGATATATATCAAACACAAATTATGAATTTTTTCTAACAGTGACCTTGAACTTCTCCAAAAGACCTTGGGTCAAGGTCATGACACATCCTTGGGTCATGGGTAGTTATTGTGTGAAATGAGAACCTACCAAGTTTATCCATAAAAAAACATGTATCAAACATGAATTTTGAAAAAAAATTCTTCCAGTGACCTTGAACTTCTCCAAATGACCTTAGGTCAAGGTCATGACACACCCTTGGATCATGGGCAATCTTTGTGTGAAATGAGAACCTTCCAAGTTTATCCATAAGAAAGATATGGACCGGACACGAATTATGAAATTTTTCTTCCAGTGACCTTGAACTTCCACACATGACCTTGGGTCAAGGTCATGACACACCCTTGGGTCATGGGCAATCTTAGTGTGGAGTAGTAGATTCTAATGTCCCTCTGTAAGAAAGATATGGACCGGACACGATTGCACAGACAGACGGACAGACAGACAGACAAGGTGATTCCTATATACCCCCCCAAACTTCGTTTGCAGGTGGTATAAAAAGTAATCATAATTGGAAGAGAAAAATCTTGATTACAACAGGGTTTTCACCGGGATCATCCTACTATGAAACATTCTATATTTAAAGGTCGCGTCATCTGGTTTACACATTGACTATGAAAAAGCTCTTGTTTTCAGTTACTGTGTCTAATCAACGATTGGTTCAAATAGAGTAAACTGTACTTTAGAATCGGATAGCTCATCTTACAACAAAATCACATTTGTATCTACAAAAAAACTCAGATGAAATCAATAAAATACGTATAAATTACACTAGATCTAATGCGTTACATTTTACATCAATGGGTCTTTATGAGGTCATAAAACACAAAATAAAGAACGATAAGGGGGCAACAAATTTATCAAGTGGACAAGTTTAGGCCTTCATTTGTCTGTTTAGCAAAGGCAAATATATTATACCAAACGTAATTTGACGTTTTTTCATTTTCAAGGAAATTTCTATTTTTAGTAATTGCAACTTCACCATTCTTCAAAATCGAAAATCTATATGCAGATTTATGTATCTTAGTGAAGTCAAATTATGTGCCAAGTTATATTGAAATAGACCAAAAGTGTAGAAGGAGTAGCATTTTGAATGTTTTTCACAGGAATTTCTATTTTAGTAACCACGGCAACACTGTTCAATGAAATCAAAAACCGATAATAGAATTATGTATCTAACTGTGGTTTACTTTTCTGCAAAGTTAAATTAAAATCTGACCAAACTTATAGAAGGAATAGCATTTTGAAACAAGAGGCCCATGGGCCACATCGCTCACCTGAGATACTTTGACCATTCTGTTCTTTACTAGATTTTCCCCTTGTAATACATACTTTGACCACACCCTACCGCACTGATCATAGTTTAGACAATTTGACATCTACACCATCTCAGGATGCTTCCACATAAGTTTCAGCTTTTCTGGGCCTGTGATTCTTGAGAAAAAGATTTTCAAAGACTTTTCCTATATATTTCTTTGAAATACTTTGATTTCCCATTGTGGCCCCACCCTACCCTCGGGGGTCATGATTTGATTTATTTAGAATTTACACTACCTGAGGATATTTGCACATAAGTTTCAGCTTTTCTGGCCCAGTGGTTCTTGAGAAGAAGATTTGCAAAGACTTTTCCTTTATATTTCTATGTAATACTTTGATTTCCCATTATGGCCCCGTCCTACCCCTGTGGGTCATGATTTGAAGAATTTAGAATCTACACTGTCCCAGGATGCTTCCGTATAAGTTTCAGCTTTTCTGACCCAGTGGTTCTTGAAAAGAAGCTTTCAAAGATTTTACCTATATATTTCTTTGTAAAACTTTGATTCCATTGTGGCCCCGCCCAACCCCCGGGGGTCATGATTTGAACAACTTAGAATTTACACTACCCCAGGATGCTTCCACATAAATTTCAGCTTTTCTGGCCCAGTGGTTCTTGAGAAGAAGCTTTCAAAGATTTTACCTATATATTTCTTTGTAAAACTTTGATTCCATTGTGGCCCCGCCCAACCCCCGGGGGTCATGATTTGAACAACTTAGAATTTACACTACCCCAGGATGCTTCCACATAAATTTCAGCTTTTCTGGCCCAGTGGTTCTTGAGAAGAAGATTTTCAAAGATTTCTCCTATATATTTCTATGTAAAACTTTGATTCCCCATTGTGGCCCCGCCCAACCCCCGGGGGTCATGATTTGAACAATTTAGAATCTACGCTATCCCAGGATGCTTCCATATAAGTTTCAGCTTTTCTGGCCCTGTGGTTCTTGAGAAGAAGATTTTCAAAGATTTTTCCTATATATTTCTATGTAAAACTTTGATTCCCCATTGTGGCCCCGCCCAACCCCCGGGGGTCATGATTTTAACAATTTAGAATCTACACTATCCCAGGATGCTTCCACATAAGTTTCAGCTTTCCTTGCTTAGTGGTTCCTGAGAAGAAGATTTTAATGACCCCACCCTATTTTTGTCTTTTCTTAATTATCTCCCCTCGTGAAGGGACTTAGCCCTTCATTATACCCGCACTTTCAAAAGAAAGTTCGGGTATATTGTTGTTACTCATGTCCGTCCGTCCGTCCGTCCGTCCGTCTGTCACACTTTCTTCCCTGAACTCCTCCTACATTTTTCACAGTAGCTTAATCATCCTTTGGGAGATGGTTGGGGGTGTCATGTAGATGTGCAGTAAGGTTTCGGAATTTTGATTTTGCCCCGGGGGATCAAATGGGGGTCGAAAAATGACGTTTTTTATACAAAAAGCCCCTTCTTCCCTGAACTCCTCCTACATTTTTCACAGTAGCTTAATCATCCTTTGGGAGATGGTTGGGGGTGTCATGTAGATGTGCAGTAAGGTTTCGGAATTTTGATTTTGCCCTAGGGGATCAAATGGGGGTCAAAAAATGCCGTTTTTTATGCAAAAAGCCCCATCTTCCCTGAACTCCTCTTACATTTTACTTAGCAGCCTAATCATCTTTTGTGGGATGATTAGTGGTGTCATGTAGATGTGCAGTAAGGTTTCGGAATTTTGATGTTGCCCCGGGGGATCAAATGGGGGTCGAAAAATGACGTTTTTTATACAAAAAGCCCCTTCTTCCCTGAACTCCTCCTACATTTTTCACAGTAGCTTAATCATCCTTTGGGAGATGGTTGGGGGTGTCATGTAAATGTGCAGTAAGGTTTCGGAATTTCGATTTTGCCCCGGGGGATCAAATGGGGGTCGAAAAATGACGTTTTTTATACAAAAAGCCCCTTCTTCCCTGAACTCCTCCTACATTTTTCACAGTAGCTTAATCATCCTTTGGGAGATGGTTGGGGGTGTCATGTAGATGTGCAGTAAGGTTTCGGAATTTTGATTTTGCCCCGGGGGATCAAATGGGGGTCGAAAAATGACGTTTTTTATGCAAAAAGCCCCATCTTCCCTGAACTCCTCTTACATTTTACTTAGCAGCCTAATCATCTTTTGTGGGATGATTAGTGGTGTCATGTAGATGTGCAGTAAGGTTTCGGAATTTTGATTTTGCCCCGGGGGATCAAATGGGGGTCGAAAAATGACGTTTTTTATACAAAAAGCCCCTTCTTCCCTGAACTCCTCCTACATTTTTCACAGTAGCTTAATCATCCTTTGGGAGATGGTTGGGGGTGTCATGTAGATGTGCAGTAAGGTTTCGGAATTTTGATTTTGCCCTGGGGGATCAAATGGGGGTCGAAAAATGACGTTTTTCATACAAAGAGCCCTGTTTTCCCTGAACTCCTCTAACATTTTACACAGTAGCCTAATCATCTTTTGGGAGATGGTTGGTGGTGTCAGGTAGATGTGCAGTAAGGTTTTGGAATTTTGATGTTGCCCAGGGGGGTCAAATGGGGGTTGAAAAATTATGTTTTTCATACAAAGAGCCCTGTTTTCCCTGAACTCCTCTTACATTTTACTCAGCAGTCTAATCATCTTTTGGGAGATGGTTGGTGGTGTCAGGTAGATATGCAGTAAGGTTTTGGAATTTAGATTTTGCCCCGGGGGGTCAAATGTGGGTCGAAAAATGACGTTTTTTGTGCAAAAAGCCCTGTCTTACTTGAAGTCTTCCTTAATGTTACTCAGAAGCCTAATAATCTTTTAGGAGGGTTAAATATTTTAAAAATTATGTAAAACATCAACGTCAAGGGGTAACAAGATGTGTTTGTGAAATACTATGCGCCCCATGTCAACAAAGTACGAAAAAGCTATTTTTAGCATATAGGTCACAGTCAAGGTCACAAGGTCATTGACCTTGGTGTTGTTTGTAAGAACTTAATTAGTGGGGTATGCATACTAAATATGAAGTTGTTATCTCCTATGGTTCAAAAGTTATGGTAAAAAGTAGAAAAAGCTATTTTCAGTATAAAGGTCACAGTAAAGATCACATGGTCATTGACCTTGGTGTTTATTGAAAGAACTTTATTAGTGGAGTATGCATACTAAATATGAAGTCCCTATCTCTTATGGTTCAAAAGTTATGGCAAAAAGTGGAAAAAGCTATTTTTAGCATATAGGTCACAGTCAAGGTCACAAGGTCATTGACCTTCATGTCATTTGAAGGAACTTTATCATTGCAGTATGCATACCAAATATGAAGTCTCTATCTCCTATGGTTCAAAGGTTACGACAAAAAGTGGAAAAAAGCCATTTTTAGTATAAAGGTCACAGTCAAGGTCACATGGTCATTGACCTTGGTGTTGTTTGAAAGAACCTTTTTAGTGAAGTATGCATGCCAAATATGAAGTCCCTATCTCTTATGGTTCAAAAGTTATGATCAACACTTGAAAAACCTATTTTTAGCATATAAAAATATGCTCAAGGTCAAGGTCACAAGGTCATTGACCTTGATGTCATTTGAAAGAACTTTGTTAGAGGAGTATGCATACCAAATATGGAGTCTCTATCTTTTACGGTTCAAAAGTTTTGGCCAAGGTTAAACTTGACAACAGACAAACAGATAAAACAGACAAACAGACAGGACAAAAACAATATGCGCCCAGAAAAAATTCGGGCGCATAAAAAAAACATTGCATGCTGGGAAACACCTTGAATTTTTATGAGTAATTTATGTACATGTCAAAATGTGAGAGTCATATCTCATCTCAATCAAAAGTTATAAGCAAATGCAACATTTTTGAAAGTAGGTTAGGCTTGATTGCTTCAAGGTCAAGGTCACAGTGTAAAAGTATTTGGAAAGGTCTTATCACAGGTAATAATAATCATGCATTATGATATGAATGCCCTGACTTTTCTTTTTCAAAATGATGAATTTATAACAACTTAATTTTTTTGCAAGTTGGTCAAACTTCTAGGTCACATGTAAAAAAAAACCATGCCATTCTCACAGGTAAATATACTAATAATAAGTTTAATATGAATGTCTCTTCTCATTCAGTAGATATGACCGTGATAACCAAGATTAATTTTTTTGAGACAGATAGACTGAGTCTGACATACAAATGTACATATTTCTATATATGAATTGGGTAAAATTGGCCCAGTGGTTCTAGAGAAGTTAAAAATGTAAAAAGTTTTCAGACAAACAGATGGACAACACGTCACGACAGACATTATATGCTAAGGAAACAAAAAAAGCTCAAATGAGTGTTTTGAAAGGGTTACAATATGGTTGGAGTATTTGAAAAGCTGTTTTTTTTCTGCAGCTCTAGATATGCATGACCAACATATTTATGTTTTATATTTTCTTTAGTAATTTGTTTGTTTGAAGTGAATACATCTTCCCTCATATGGAGACACCACCAAATAATAATGAAGATAAGATGTGTTTGTGAAACACTGATGTCCCAGTATGGAAGCCTATGGCGAAGGTTGAAGTTTCTCAAATATATGTCAAACTCAAGGGTCAAGGGTTCAAATTGTTAGTATCAGAAGAAAGTCTTGTCACAAGGAATGCACATGTTAAATAAAGAAATCTCTAGTAATTCCTGTTCAAAAGTTAATTGCCAAGGTTAATTTTTTTTTAAGTGGTTCAAACTCTAGGGTCAAGGTCAAACATATTTATACCTGTTGACAGTTCAAAATGAATACAATATGTCATGATAAGTATGAAAGCCCTAGCACCTACTGATCAAAAATTAGGCAGAGTTTAAAGTTTGGTATTTTTCTTGTAAAAATGTGTATCCCATGTCAAGCGATCAGAGGTAAAAATTAATGTTACCCAAATAAAAGGTCTTATTAAATTGTCACAAGAAATAAACTTATAAAATGTGGAAGCTATATGTATAGCCCATCCCACTTAAAACTTATGGGCAAGCTAGCTAGGATTTAATTTTTGCAGACTTATAGACAGACATACTATAAACACAAGAAACAAAATATGTATAATAATAAGTCAAATGGAAAAAAAATATACTATTAAACTGGAATTACAAAATAGATTGTTATTTCAGGGACAGGAAGTGTGTAGGAAGATTGGAATCCCCCCTCCCCCCTCCCCCCTCCCCCCCCATCTGGCATTTGCTTTGTTATTTAAACAAGACTATATACTGTAGCAAGTAAAAAATGACTCTTGACATCCTCTCCCTATAAACTTAGAAAACATTGACCTCACTATCATTGTTTTTTTATTTGTTTATTTGTTTTCATTTTTTTTTCTCCTGCTTGTCACGAAATTCTGGGCTGGAATTTTTTGACTGAGATGTGAACCCCCCTCCCTACTTCCGAAAAAAAATTCTGGATCCGCACCAGTATTGGCAGTGTCACATCGACAACGGGAGATAACTTCACAATATGAAATTCGTCTAGTGTGGCATGGGATGATCTTTGACCCTTTTTAAACTTTAACCTAATCGTTGACTTCTACTTACCGACCCCCTGTGTCTCGTAAACTTCATGAAATATAAATCCAATTATAACACAAAATGAATTAATCCAATGCACACCAGACTGCAACCATGTGTCATTTTGGCGAACTTTCGTCGATTCCGTCACCTTATCAGATGAAGTGGGAATCGGCCGAGGTGTGCCAAATGGTGTTTAATCTATAAATATCATAATGGGTGACGCATCGTGATGTAATGTAGAAATTTACATGTTCACATGTATAGTTCAAAAACAAATTTTAAATTAATTCATTACAAACGATATTAAATTTTAACAAACCCTTTCCATCTAGCCTATTCCAAAAAGTATGTGCTGTGTGATTGTGGTGTCGATGGGGGGGGGGGGGGGGGGGGTTAGTAAATTTAAAAAGGTCCTATTATGAGCAAAACATATATCAAAATCTAATTTCAGACGCGGATCCCGAATTTTTTTCCAAGGGGGGGGGGGGGGGGTCCACCTCAGTCAAAAAAAAATCCTATCCTAAAAATTGACAATTAAAAAAAAAACCTAAAGTAAATCTCACCCTAACGTCAAAAACCTATATCGTGGAAGTGGGTGGGGGTAGTGGTGACTTCTATTGCCGCAAATGTTTAACTTTTCATAACTATTTTACTCATATTCGTGTTTACCAGGGGGGGGTCTGCATTTTCCAAGGGGGGTCCATTGTAACTTTTTCCTTGTTTTAGTGTATACAATTTTAACCTTGTAAATTTCAGGGGGGGGGGGTCCTGACCCCCCTCCCCCCCCCCTTTACAGATCCGTGCATGAATTTACATCATTAATAAAATTCAGACTGGTATATAATGAATTAAGCATGTGTAAAATAAATATAAGACGTTCTGAGTTATAGGTCACAGGGTCTGAGAATTTCATAATCAATTTGATTAATACATGTAAATTATAGAATTATTTTGACTATTTCCTTGGAAAGTCGCCCAATATGTAGGAGCGTGTATTTAGAGGCAAACACCTTAGTGCGGGTATTACTGTCTCATGACAGCATCTAGTTTTAACAATTTGAATTTCCCTTCACCAAAGGATGCTTTGTACCAAGTTTGATCAAAATTGGCCCATTGGTTCTTGAGAAGAAGTCGAAAATGTGAAAAGTTTACAGACGGTCGGACGGACGGACGACGGACAAAATGTGATCAGAAAATGTGATTATAAAATTGTTTACAGGCAGACAGAGGGACGGACAGACAGACAGCTAGATTGACGACGGATTGCACTACTATCACATAAGGCTTTCTGGTCTCTTTGATAAAACTTTCACAGAACTTTCACAGAATCTTAATTGCATATTGCCATTGTGCACCTCCATTTTTTTTTTCTGACACATATTTTGAGTTTCCCATAGCAAAAGTCCATTAAACAATGCAGTATTCCTCCATGGCACCTGATCCAACCTCTGATGTTTCGGAGGTCCGTGTTTTCTGTACTCTGATACTGTATACTGTTTAATGTACTTTGAGATTGAATGCTGTTCGTTTTCTCCATATCCTTCATTGGAGACATCGAAGAGTACTCAATCTCAAAGTCCATAAAACAATACAATATCCCTGAAGATTATCCGAGGGGCACCAAATGAACTCCTTGAGTCTGTGTCCCTTATAGACTCAAAAGGTCAGTGACGTCTTTTTATACTGGGCGACGCGCCTGCCAGCATTATTTCGTTATTCTGTGTACTCATGAATGAATAGGTACCGAACGACAAATTCATAATTTGTCTTATTATCATTTTATAATTACTTTCCATTGCACGTCCGAGTTTTTATCATGTACAAGCAGAACATGCATTTTGCCATTATAATCACAAGGGGCCTGGAGTATCATTTCGTGAGTCACTGCTCACAGTACCTCTAATTCTTCGGAACATTGTTAAGGCTGAAAAAAAGGCGGCGGGTTTAATTTTTTTAAGGGGAAAAGTTTACTGTGACGCCACACAAAAATGCGACTTTTTTGTATTCTTTATAATACCAGATAATGAAATAATTTGCAATTTTAAAATCGTCTTTTTGTAAATAAATTTGAACCATGTTTTGAATATAAATAAAGGATATGTCCCTTAACTTGAAATGTGCTACTGCTTCCTTTAAATCGAGAGGGTGGATTTATAAGTACACAAAAAATTTGGTAAAAGTCAAACATATTTCTATTTAGGGCTATTTACCTGAAATTTTAACTATTTAAACGCAAATTCTATGCAAAGCAGCAGTACTTTTCAGAAGGTACAAAGTAAGCAGAAACAATTAATAGCTTGAATTTTTACTTTCAAATAGGGTATGCCCTTACGATATTGATATTTGTTAATGACCTACATTCAGTACACGTGAATGTACTTTGACCAGACCAAACTTCATATAGTACAGAGTACGTTATATTATGCTATTTCCATAAGTATTTAAGTTATGTCATAAAATAACAGCTTAATAATAATAAGTTCAGTTTTAAAAACAATTCCCGTTTTCGCACTTCTATTTTCCGTTGATTTCTCATAGTAAGTCTGAACTGTGCTGCCTTATTATATTTCAGTATAAATCTCTGAATGCCTATTGCCATCGGAACCAATGTTGATATGGTTTGAATCAAATTAACCTGATGATGATATCACACGTTTCAGTTTTCCTGTTCCAACAGTTTATCAGGTTTTTTATGAACTTTTATCTCCTATTTTGGCATTACCCTACCCCTTAAAACTGGTCTAGCGGTTTATCAGGTCTTTTATGAACTTTAATCTCCTATATTGGCATTACCCTATTCCTGAGAACCAAGATTTAAAGAAATTAGAATGAACACACACTATCATAGGAAGCGTTCTCACAAGTTTAATTTTTTTCTGGCATGGGGGTCTTGTTATGATGATATTTTTTTGTGACTTCTAATGACTTTTCCTTGATTATCTCCCCTTGAAGTAAGAATGGTCCTTCTATACACCCTATTACCGGCAACTGGGACTGCTAATGCAACTGTGACAACAGATAGCAAAGTTGTTTTTCACTATGAGAACTAATTTATATGTAATTATATATTTTCGACTATTTATTGTATTTATTTAATTCATTTGGTGTTTTCCAGTTTTGATCTTTCCTTAAACATTTTTTTTCTGTTTAATACAAAAACATGATTTCTTATAAAAAAAAAAATTAAGAACAGAATAAAATTAAATTTCAATACAAGTTCAAGAACAAATTGTCAAATTAAGCTTACAGATTTAAAACTGGGTGTGTCTTTCAAATATCTAAATTTTACTTAAGCGAAAGATAATTTGTAACAACTTGGTTAATTTTTGGCCCATACCATTGTACTTAAGTAGTAAAACATAGGAAATTTTTAAAGAGGAACAACAGATACAGAGACGGATGAATAGCCACAGGACAACGGATGATCCATGAAGCTCACTTTAGTTTGCAGCTCAGGTAAGCCATCAATATCAAAGACAAGAATTATTATCCATATTTTGCCCACAGTCATCAACAAAAATAAAACCCAATTCATTTTGTAAAGACTGTAACCAATCTTATAACCTAATAGGTCAGAAGTCTTTTTTTTTATTTCTGTAAAATATGGCAGTACTTGTACATTCTCATGGTAGGTTGGATTTTTGTTCATTCCTTTTATAATTTACATTTGTTTAAGACAGAATACTTACATCTGTAGATTTTTTCTCTGTGTGTGTGACAACAAGAAACAGTGGTGCCTTTTTGCCTCCAAATGTCTTGATTGAGGTAATCCAAAACTTCAAGTAGTCTAAAAGAAACAAAGGTATAATGGATCAAATAAAGCGTAATGATAAAACTAGAATTCTCTAATGAGACTGTTACAAGCCTTATTGGTTAGTGCTAAGAGCAA
>NW_026929186.1:0-36787 GCF_032062105.1 Saccostrea cuccullata | reverse complement strand
ACGGGAAAAGTATACTATGACGTCACACAAAAATGTGACATTCATGTTGTTCTCATAATACGCGTAAATGAAATAATTTGCAACGCTGAACTGTATTAGCATAATAAACAACATTATAACTGATCAATTCATTAAAAAAAATTGCTAGATAAATCCCTTGTAGCTAGTTAAAAACTAAGCACTCGTCGCGATGAACTTGTTAACATGACGTCATACTGATAAAAATGACATACTTCATGTGCTGTGAAAGGCAAATTGAGAAATTGTTTATCAACGAAAAATGTGTTTTATAATTAAACGGAATATCATTTACAGATTTTTAATAGTCAATTAATTCCAAGGTATAGCCTTTGTTTAGTGCGATTGTTAATTAGCTATAAAGAGAATGTATTCTATTAATTATGTCGTGTTTTATGTACAAGTAACGTATATTTTACACCGAGATGCCTCATAAAATTGTACTTTCGCAAGGGCATACACTGCATATATCTTAAAATTTTTTTAAATATAGATAAAGGATATATTCCTTAACTTGAAAAGTGCTGCTACTTTCTTTAAATCGAGGCCGTGATTTTATAAGTACACAAAATATTTGGTAAAATTCTAACATATTTCGACATTGGCCTATTTACTTAAACATTTAAGTATTAAAACGTGGATTCTATTCAAAGCAGCAGCACTTTTCAAAAACTACAAAGTACATAGAAACAATTAATAGATTGAATTTTTAATTTCAATTAGGGTATGCCCTTGCGATATTGAAATTTGTTATTGACCTACATTCCGTGTAACTGCTATGCGTACATCACGTGACTGTCCATCGATGGGACCAAACTCTACACAGTACAGAGTATGTTATACTATGCTATTTCCATAAGTATTTAAGTTCTGTGATAATAGAATTGCTGAATAAAAATAAATTCAGTTTTAAAAATTTCCCTTTTTTTGCACTTTTATTTTCCGTTGATTTCTCATAGTAAGCCTTAACAGTGCTGCGAAATTGTGAACACTTCTTTGACAAGGTTAGCCAAAAGAAGCTGGGTACCTTGCCATGATAATTTTCTTCAAATTGAATATTATATAAATGATATGAAGTTGCTATTAGATAGAAAAAAAAATGTGAATAAATGGAATGGGATTATCTTGTGATGCCGTATTTAGAACGTATTTTACACTGACGAAAATTTATAGTCTCCTCAAAACCTGATTAAAATTTTTAAAAATATATTCACCTTTTGACATATATTGATAGTCTATGCTTGTGACAATCAAATCAATAATAATTAATAATTAACTAATGTACATCGCAATATTTGAAATGAAACGGTCAATATATTGAAATCATAAATTCTAAAAGCAAAATTCCACATTTGAATAGTTTTGCAAGAGCAAAAAAAAAAACTGTTGTATTTAATTAACATGTTTTAAATGAGTATTAATTTCCTTAAAATAATACAGATATTTGAACATACACAGAAAAAAAATAACAATAAAAATTTTCTGCAACTATTAATTTTTTTTTTTTTTTTTTGATGATGATCTGAAAGCAAGACATAATTAAGTATCTTTTTTTTCACAATAAAAGGTAATCTAAGTGACACTCAAAATTAACTTACTAAAGCTAGTGGGCTATATACTCCTCAGACTGTTTACAATAAGGCAAGGCTCGGCTGCATGAAATATTTCTACACTGGGAGGAAGCGAGATACTTATCACAAATAAAAGAGATTCCAGCCATCAAACTACATCAATCTGTACAGGTCTGTCCAAAAGTAGCATCACCTAATCAAACATGACTGTGAACAGCTCTGTCCAAAAGAAGCATCCTCTTATCAAACATGAATGTGTACAGGTCAGTCCAAATATAGCATACTCTAATCAAACATGAATGTGTAGAGGTCAGTCCAAAAGTAGCATACTCTAATCAAACATGAGTGTGTACAGCTCTGTCCAGAAGTCAATACTCTGGTCAAACACGAGCCTGTACAGGTCCATCCAACAGAAGAATTCATTTGAAAGATGTCTGCTCAAGAATAGGATCAAACATTAGTGTGTACAACATGTCCAAAACAAAGACTTCTGTTCAATCCAGTGCACATTTGATCTCTAGATTTCTATCTAAGATCAAGATTATTCTGTACAGATCTGTAACAGAAGCAACTTACATCCTACATCATTTTTTGTGAGTGATGCTAAATGATTGTCCATGTAATATTCCTATACCAACTACTAACAATTGCACCTGCTTTTATCTATTCCTAATGCAGCAGTATTTTCCTAACCTAGCAATATAATGCCAAAGACTTCTACAGTCTTCCCAATTTTTTTTTTTTCAGCACATGCCCAGGGCAGGTGTGATAACCAATTACACAAGCCCGAACAAATATTTACATGCCCTGAATTTTATCAAGTTATAGTATTATTCTTATTTGCCATTTCATGCCAAAGAAATGATCTGAAGTCCATTCTGTCAATTTATAGTCTCGCCATTTGTTTTCAACCTGTACACTTTTTGTGTGTCCTTTGCAGAAGAGTTCCTTTGAAATTGCGGTAAAATAAGATTCCAGTTAAAATTTCATTTTGAACTTGACTTTAGATGGAAATTAAAAGACTTTAAAGTACATTAAGTGTTATTGGTCTTATTTAATATCATTATACCAAGGCCTTAGAATTTATATGCCCTTCGGGCTTGTAAGTGTGCAAATTCCACGTACCCGCATGCCCACGGACCCCCCCCCTTAAAATACGCGTGCCTCGATCCGGTGTAACGTTGAATTTTGACCCGGGTTGAAAATTGACCCGGGGGTCATTTTTCAACGTTGAATACTGAGACCAAAGGTGTTGAATTTAGACCCTAATCTGTTGAAAACTGAGCCGGGTCGTGGAATTTGATCACGAAACCGGTTCAAAATAGTCAACAGCATAAAAAGCACATATTTATGATTGGGTTTTCACTACTGTGATTTAATTCACAGATATGAGGCCCCGTTTTGGTATTTACTGCAAAAAGTAATATCCCCTATTTGAATAAGTTATATCACCTGTTCCAATAGATGATATCACCTATTTGAAATGGATTTGTGATATTACCAAATCGAAAAGGTGATATCACTTATTCGAATTAAGGATATCGCCTATTCGATTGGGTGATATCACCTTTTCCCGTCAAACAGCTTTTTTTTTGTGCTGACAAATTAATTTATTTTACTTATATATCATGTATACAACAAGAAAATCGTATAAAAGGCATGAAAACTGGGTAGTCCGAATTTTCTTGGTTCCAGTGGCAATCTTTATGTATTAGGGAGCATTCATTAATGACTGTTGTAAGAAATTCAAATAGGTAATATCACCTTTTCGAATAGATGATAGGACCTACTAGTATTTAGCACGAAAAGGTGATATCACCTTTTATTCTAATTAAGTTCTCTGATTGGCTAAAACTTGATCACATGATTAAGTATAACAGCATAAAGACTTGAGTTACTATTTATAGAATCTGAAATGCATATTGACTTCAATCTTTGCTAGTCAAGGGTTTCTGATAGACTCCTCTCCTCATATGAACATCTTTGCTAGCCAAGGGTTTCTGATACACTCCTCTCCTCATTATCATATGAGGAGAGAAGTGTATCAGAAACCCTTGGCTAGCTAAGATGATTGACTTCATGTTTTTTTTTTTCTTGTAATCATATGGGATATTGCAGGAGTTCCTTTTAGAAAATTACATTAAAGTGAGTGACATCAAATAGTATTGATTTCTCAATTAAAGATAATACAGAGTATGAAAATTAATACAACTTGTATTAATATTTTTTAATGTTCCGTAATTGATGAGACGTATACGTAAAAATGCTTTAAATCTTGAATTAGGATCTACATGTACTTAACATAAATATTATATTGGATATTTTTGTCAAAAATTGATACGAGATATAATTTAAAAATTAAATTAGTATTCTGAATTAGTAAATCCTTTAATTACTCCATCAATGTATATATAAAACAAAACACATTTATTTAATATTAAACAGCTTAATTTACGTTGATCTCTAGTCCTTAAGTCTTTAAGAGAGAAATTCTGTGCCTCATTCCAATATTTTCAAATTTTGTTTTGTCAATCTATGTGATAAAATTATTCATATTCGATAATAATGTTAATTTACTTTACATTCCTATTAAATTAAGTTTACAAACAGTTCTAGTTTAATTTGTCATATTTCCCAGAATGCAATCATGGCAATTATTTAAAAAGATTTTTTTAAAAAAAAACATTGCATGGGAGATCATAGAGATAAAATTATGTAATAAGATGAGAAGTTTATCGAATAGGAGTCGTATTTTTTGGAATAGAAATGGATGCTAGTATGTTTTTGAACAACTTTATTGCATATACTAAACCAAATAATTATCGAATAAAAAGATTAAATTATAGAATAGGAATGACAACATAAGCGACTAGTAACCAATTGTTTTAAATATTAATGACATCGAATACGAAACGCGTGTTTTCTAGAAAAAATATGTAAATTTTATGATATGTGAATCATATTGTCACATTTCCTGTATTTGGAAAAGCAATTTGTCGAATACAAATTACAAATAACATTTTAATGGAATAGAAATAAAAAGTAATCAAATAGGAATCACATTGCATAGAATAAAGAAAAATCTCATTCTCAAGGTTATGGTCCGAAAGCGATCAATTTTCAAGCCGAGACAGGCTACTGACAAATAAGTTCATTGTTACAGGGATTTCAACAGTTTATTTAAAGTCAACGTAACTTATTACATGCTATGGTCGCTATAATATTGCTCTTCTTCACAATTATAACATATCTGATTCATTGGAATCATTTGGTCGATGTGTTTCATTCTAATTTTTAGGCTATTAATTTTGTTATTTTTATACTGAATTTGACTTGATGGGATGTTCCACCCACCTGATCAATATATATATAGGGCTCACATTCTAGAAAGCAGATTTTTAAGATTTTTGTTTTTGTCCTATTTGTTGTTTTGTAGTTATTTATGGATGCCATGGATTTTGGAAATTATTTTCAAAAATAATGTTGTCATGTTTGAAGATATCTGAAATCGTGCACTTAGGCCAAAAAAAAAAAATACCTGTGTTTCCGGTATCCCGACCGACCCTAATTTTACACGCCGACCCTAGCACTTTTTATTGCAAATCCGGATTACGTACCGTAATTTGTTCTAAAACTACAGTCTTCAAAACGCGCGCAGTTAAAAAGGCACTTGTAACAAATAAATAAAAACGTCTTTTCAAGCATTTTAAGATTATACATGCGTATATAATAGCTCTTTTCCCCTTAGATTGTTCCCTCCTTTACGCTTTAATGAGGACTTTTGACACTTAACGTCCAACCTTTAATAAGACTTTTGGTCACATGTTGACACGTGTGTATATTTTCATTGTTGATTTGACTTGAAATTACCGCTTGTTTATAAAATTATCAGAGCACAGGCGGCCACATGCATGTTAACAATAGATGACTGCATCATACTAAAGTTTGAAATCACATGATTTACTTGTGTTAAAAAACATAAGAATCTCGGAAAGTCCCACCAAAATTCAAAATGGCGGACTGTTACTTACGATGGTTTTTGAGCATATAACTCAGTCAATACGCAATATCTTCTCATCCAGTAAAGCATTACATGAAATTCAAGCTATCAACTACATATTTCTTGAAAGGTTTGATAATCATAATGATCTTTACGTGTAATTCAATATAAGATACGAAAATTTTGTGAAGTTCGGGACCGCGCAGTGCCGATTTTGTTACCTGTTTCTCAGAAATTCAGAGGATATCTTCCATTTTACACATATTTATAAATGTAAAGGTGTAGAAAATAATTATTTTAATAGAATTTGATCATTAAAATTTTCAAAAACGTTTAGAAATCAAGTTTTATCACGCAAGTTTGAAAATTTGTTGACTAGATTGACATTGCTTTCTGAGGAAACAAACTTATAAAATAGATAATAAATAATAATTTAACCATTAATTATATCATCACACATAAATTTCATAGTTTTTAAAGACAATTTTGGCATATTTGTTTAAATATCTATTTTGCGATTTACACCTTCCTTCACCTGAATTATTTATTTATAGAAAATTACAAAAAAAAAAAATTCTGTAAATATATAAGAAAAACTTAATTTATTATGAATCCATTATTATGAATGATATATAATACATTGCATAAAAGAAATATTTTGACCCCTATTAGCATGATTAGTTCAGTTTTAAAATCCAATCCAATTCATTTAAAGTAATGTAAGGGGCAGCCACTAGGCAAACACTCCAGGGATATGGCTATAGTGTGTCAAATTGTGGCCCCAGATGTATTGCATCACTTATCTTATATGTGCATCACTGAACTCTAAGTCCATCACATGTTGTCATTGGGTTTAAGCTCAAGAAATGTCCACACTCATATGAAATTACTGCAATATATAACTTTCTTTGGCACTGGACTATGGGAAATTTATTTGAAGATAATTTTGAAGCTTAAACAACGGCAGTTTAACTGTGACATTATTGGCTTTGAAAGATATGGATATTAACTTTGCCTTTACATGTAATGACAATGAGGTCAAGGTAGAAGTATAGGCCTGAAAAACAATCTTGAATTCTTTAATTTACTTTTTTTGTTAAATGTGACAAATTTTCATTATTGAATTAATTGTGATTAAAATTCAAATGTCTTTTCTGTAAATCAATCTCTTGCAATTTGTTCTGCTATCTACCTCTAGAAAACAAAATATTACTTGTTAATATTTAATATCATATACAGTTTACCTAAAAACAGTCAAATATAATGTTCGGTTAAAATAAAAAGTAAAAGTAAAAAAAAAAAGTAATTGCCTACCTACCTACCCTAATTTTGAGGGACATGTTACCGGAAACACACATATTTTTTTTTTTGGCCTTATCAAAATGTACATAAATACACGGGGTGATATTGTATGTTTATTTCTATTTTTCTTGAAAGGGAAAAAATTGAAACAGAAATACAAAAAAGTGATATTGCATGATAAATCCCGTTAAACAACTTCCCAGCTAAAAAAATGTTCAAACTTTGAGGTGGGGTCAATATTCAACAGGGTCAATTTTCAACTTGTTGATGTCATCAGATCTAAGAAAAAAATTATCAATCTGTTGAAAAATGACCCCGGGTAAAAATTCAACGACTTTTGGTCTTAATATTCAACGTTGAAAAATGACCCCGGTTCAATATTCAACGTTGAAAAATGACCCCCGGGTCAATTTTCAACTTGGGTCAATATTCAACGTTACACCGGCGCTGAGATCGAGCCTGCGGCTCTCATTTTCCCTTTAACATATAAAGCGGTAGTAAAACAATATAGTTAGATAAATCCCTGAAAACTTACGCAATTATATAAGAGAAAACTGATTATCAGATGCTGCTCAAAAATTTAATGTTCTTGATGAAACTGTTCAAAGATATGAGCAAGAGTAGCAAGATTATGATGAAGAAACCACAAAGTTCACGAATGTATAGAGATCTGTAAGTACTTTCATGATGATGATGTTTCTAAACACAATATCTCCTACCTGTCAGTGTGCTAAGTTCTTCTTCACAGCATGCTGACTTTTCCCGCGAGAAAAATTTCGTGCTTTAGTCATTTCTGAATGACGATCCCGACGATTTAAAATCTCATGATTAGTGACGATTCGTCGATAATAATACAGTGTATATACACATGTAAAACTTTGTTATTTTTTTTTTCAGATATTAAATAAGTTCGAAGACATAAAAATATTGATGTATGATTCAAAGTACTTGATTGACTCTTCCTCATTACTAAACCAAAACCCATGAAAGCAAACCTAACTCCCCCCCCCCCCCCCCATGAAATAGCATTTTCGTGTGTGGGACATATCCTTATTTTTTATTCTTTTTTGCTTGCCAGGTATTTTTGGAGGCATAATTTTTTTTTTTTTTACACTTAGCGGTAGTAGTAGCCAACTTTTTCAAAGCCGATGTCCTTTCACTTCCAATATTTTCCCTATAATTCTTTGTTATTTCTATACTACGGTTAAAAGTGATGGGGGGGGGGGTGCAACCATCCTTTTAATGTACATTTACAATAGTAAAGGTACATGTAATTTTGGGGGGAAAAGTGGGGGGCAGGCCCCCTGCACCCCCTCCTATTGCTATGTCCCTGATCTCCATATGAGTGAAAAAATTCTAGAGAGGGACGTTAAACAATATACAATCAATCATACATACACAGTCAAAGTTGCCTTAATGAAAATGATTGGAAATAAAAATTCCAAAAATTGAGGTATATGTGTTAAAAAAGTTGATTTATATTGTTACATTTTGATTACTTACATGTATATTTAATATCTGGTCAGCCATAATAACGTACGTGTTTTTGTCAACCTTAAATATAATTTTTAGCTTTAAAGAAAAAAGATTGTCAAAATACTCAGATATTCTTTAGGCAAATGAACAAGTTTGACTGATTTTCATAAGTTTTAACATCAATTCGATGTGTTTTAATGCATCACCAAATAAAATATGATGATGTAGTATTACATTTCGCACTGCAAAGATATGACTTTAATGAGTGTTTTAGTTAGTTTGTAAATGACTTTTTCAATAATGTACTCAAATTAAAAAAGATCAGTCACGGCAAAGAATTTTAATAGTCAATTCTCCTCAGTGTGCACGAACCATATTCGTTTAATTTTTGTTCTATAGATAGACATATGCTTAATCCATCTTTTCATAATCTGAAAAATATTGCATTATTTCTTTCTTAATAATTAATAAGTCAATTTAATTTCATGATCGATTTGATGATTTATTTCATTTACCCCCACCCCCTCTCAGGTCCAACTTAAATAATTATATTGCATCATGCGGTCCTATGACAACCTTTAGGTGAGCCTACCCTACTCCCCCAGGTGAACATACATGTAATATTGGATCTCTGCATGCTGTATCGATATGACATTTATTTGACTCAATCAAATATTCATTTTTGACTCGCTGGGAATAAAGAAAATTTACTTTTGCATCGGGCTCGGCATTCACTAAATACCCGATGTCATTAATTCAATGAGGATTACGACATACACGAGATTTCTAAGAAGAGCAGTACATTCCGTGATGTCAATGAAGCTTCCCCATTTCGCGGAGGGAGAAGTCGTGAAGGGGTTCGGGAGGGGCAGCAAGGAACTGGGGATACCCACAGGTAGGTTGTAAAGCAGGTGCCCGAAACGTAAACATGAATGTACACATAAGTTGTTGTAAAACATGTTCAGCTGATATTTTTGTGAGTTATGTAAACACTATTTTTGGTCAGAAAATGATAGGAAGTGACAAGAAAAGTGTCTACTTCTATGTATTTTGTTTCTTTGTTTGATTCTTATTGATTTTAAGAAAGGATGGGAGACAAAGAAAGACAACTGTTGATCCCATTTACTGACCTTTCTATGGCTGTATCAGTTCCTGGTATACCAGGGGTGGAGATTTTCTTGGAAAGCAGTGGTCCATGTCACACTTACGTTTAAATCTTTAAACGGAGACCTAATTTTTGGGAGGATATCTGGTTGCCACAAAGAAATAAATAATATTTCACTTTTTATGACGAAAAAATTTCAATTTTGAATAGATCTAACATTTAAGTTAATTAAAAGTCTTAGCAGACTGTCTGAGTGTTTAGGGTAAAACAAGGATGTGTATTCATTTATGTATTTATTAAAGCAAAGATTACTGATTAATACGACAAGAAACAATTTGCTTATTTTTTTATGTCCTTGATCAGGTCCAGCACAATACCCCGATAAAGGTATATAGCTTGATAAAGCTATATACCTTGATCAAGGTATTTTAAGTAATTAAAATTCAAAAAAATTCTTTAAAAATTAAATACTGAAAGTCGAGTTCTGAGTTTTTGACAGTGTGTCTATTCGAGCATGAAAAACACTCTGGTGTCAAAAAGAAAGCATGAAATATCGTCTCCTCTTACGACACGTTTTTATACTTATTTGTTTGTGTTTAAGTACTTTACATGCATGGGTGAATTTGCTGACAACAACTCAGAACTCGATTTTCAGTAATTAATTTTTAAAGAATTTTTTTAAGTTTTCATTACATAAAATACCTTGATCAAGGTATTTTAAATACCTTGATAAAGCTATATAGCTTTATTTAGCTACATACCTTTATTAGGGTATTGTGCTGGACCTGTTGATTATTTTTGTGTTGTTGTCCTCTGTTCTCTATATTATAGTTATTGATTTAAACATGGTAAATGTTATCAAACGTGGATTATCTAGGTTTGACATAAACAAAGTATAATTTTTATTAAAGAAACCTTTAAACCATAGAGCTTTGTACAATTCTAGACTGAAATATTTAAGAAATGACTCTAATTCTTGGCCAAATTATTGATTATAGTAATACTGTTACAAAAGGCTGTCTTTAAATGAATTGAAAAATTTACTCCCAATCATCTCTCTCTCTCTCTGATCCTCTGAAAAATCTTTATATATTGACATAACGAAATTGTCCATGAGGATATTTGACAATTTTGTCAATGTTCTAGAAAATGATATTTCTAAACTAAGATTGATCTCCCTTATGCAGAGCTATGATCCTTTGACATGTTTGTCTGAAGTCTTTGGCACCTCTGTCTTTTCAGCTTTATAAAGTTGTTTTCTTATTTTTGAATCTCAAACGTTTTTATTAAATCAGCATGACCATGACTGAAGAGACATTATTTTATTGAATTGTGCATCTGGTGCATAAAAATTGAAACCATATACATAAATATATAAAATTTAATTTTATTGTGGTAAATTATATATATATTTTCTCTTTTCGTATTTTTTTCAGCAAACTTCCCGGAGAGTGTGGTAGAGGAGTTACCCCCGGGTATGCCCCTGGGTGTGTACTACGGCTGGGGTAGCGTGGACGATGGTGAAGTCTACAAGATGGTGCTGTCAGTGGGGTGGAATCTGTACTACAAAAACACCAAAAAATCAATGGTGAGAAACACACTAAAATCATATACAAAAACACCAAAAAATCAATGGTGAGAGAATACAATAACAATCTGTACTACAAAAACACCAAAAAATCAATGGTGAGAGAATACAATAACAATCTGTACTACAAAAACACCAAAAAATCAATGGTGAGAGAATACAATAACAATCTGTACTAAAATCATAAAAAAACACCAAAAAATCAATGGTGAGAAACGCACTAAAATCATATACAAAAACACCAAAAAATCAATGGTGAGAGAATGCAATAACAATCTGTACTACAAAAACACCAAAAAATCAATGGTGAGAGAATACAATAACAATCTGTACTACAAAAACACCAAAAAATCAATGGTGAGAAACACACTAAAATCATATACAAAAACACCAAAAAATCAATGGTGAGAAACACACTAAAATCATATACAAAAACACCAAAAAATCAATGGTGAGAGACGCACTAAAATCATATACAAAAACAGCAAAAAATCAATGGTGAGAAACACACTAAAATCATATACAAAAACACCAAAAAATCAATGGTGAGAAACACACTAAAATCATACAAAAAACACCAAAAAATCAATGGTGAGAAACACACTAAAATCATATACAAAAACACCAAAAAATCAATTGTGAGAAACACACAAAAATCATATACAAAAACACCAAAAAATCAATTGTGATAGAATAAAATAACAATCTGTACTACAAATACACCAAAAAATCAATGGTGAGAAACACACTAAAATCATATACAAAAACACCAAAAAATCAATGGTGAGAAACGGTGAGAGAATACACTAAAATCATATACAAAAACACCAAAAAATCAATGGTGAGAAACACACTAAAAATATACAAAAGCGCCAAAAAATCAATGGTGAGAAACGCACTAAAATCATATACAAAAACACCAAAAAATCAATGGTGAGAAACACACTAAAATCATATACAAAAACACCAAAAAATCAATGGTGAGAAACACACTAAAATCATATACAAAAACACCAAAAAATCAATGGTGAGAAACACACTAAAATCATATACAAAAAAACCAAAAAATCAATGGTGAGAAACACACTAAAATCATATACAAAAACACCAAAAAATCAATGGTGACACAAAAACATATACAAAAACAAAAAATCAATGGTGAGAAACACACTAAAATCATAAACAAAAACACCAAAAAATCAATGGTGAAACAATCTGTACTACAAAAACACCAAAAAATCAATGGTGAGAAACACACTAAAATCATATACAAAAGCACCAAAAAATCAACTAAAATCATATACAAAAACAACACCAAAAAATCAATGGTGAGAGAACTAAAATCACTAAAAAACAAAAAAATCAATGGTGATACAAAAACACCAAAAAATCAATGGTGAGAAAAAAATCATATACAAAAACAGCAAAAAATCAATGGTGAGAAACACACTAAAATCATATACAAAAACACCAAAAAATCAATGGTGAGAAACACACTAAAATCATATACAAAAAAACCAAAAAATCAATGGTACACACTAAAATCAAAAAAAACACCAAAAAATCAATGGTGAGAAACACACTAAAATCATATACAAAAACACCAAAAAATCAATGGTGAGAAAAGCACTAAAATCATATACAAAAACACCAAAAAATCAATGGTGAGAAACACACTAAAATCATATACAAAAACACCAAAAAATCAATGGTGAGAAACGCACTAAAATCATATACAAAAACACCAAAAAATCAATGGTGAGAAACACACTAAAATCATATACAAAATCAATGGTGAGAAACACACTAAAATCATATACAAAAACACCAAAAAATCAATGGTGAGAAACAACTAAAATCATATACAAAAACACCAAAAAATCAATGGTGAGAAACACTAAAATCATATACAAAAACACCAAAAAATCAATGGTGAGAAACACACTAAAATCATATACAAAAAAACCAAAAAATCAAAAAATCAATGGTGAGAAACACACTAAAATCATATACAAAAGCAAAAAAATCAATGGTGAGAAACGCACAAAATCATACACAAAAATAGCAAAAAATCAATTGTGAGAAACACACTAAAATCATATACAAAAACACCAAAAAATCAATGGTGAGAAACACACTAAAATCATATACAAAAACACCAAAAAATCAATGGTGAGAGAATACAATAACAATCTGTACTACAAAACACCAAAAAATCAATGGTGAGAAACACACTAAAATCATATACAAAAACACCAAAAAATCAATGGTGAGAAACGCACTAAAATCATATACAAAAGCGCCAAAAAATCAATGGTGAGAGAATACAATAACAATCTGTACTACAAAACACCAAAAAATCAATGGTGAGAAACACACTAAAATCATATACAAAAACACCAAAAAATCAATGGTGAGAAACACACTAAAATCATATACAAAAAAACCAAAAAATCAATGGTGAGAAACGCACTAAAATCATATACAAAAACACCAAAAAATCAATTGTGAGAAACACACTAAAATCATACACAAAAATAGCAAAAAATCAATTGTGAGAAACACACTAAAATCATATACAAAAACACCAAAAAATCAATGGTGAGAAACACACTAAAATCATATACAAAAAACCCAAAAAATCAATGGTGAGAAACACACTAAAATCATATACAAAAGCGCCAAAAAATCAAGGGTGAGAAACGCACTAAAATCATACAAAAAAATACCAAAAAATAAAATCATATACAAAAACACCAAAAAATCAATGGTGAGAAACACAAAAAATCAATTGTGAGAAACACACTAAAATCATATACAAAAACACCAAAAAATCAATGGTGAGAAACACACTAAAATCATATACAAAAACACCAAAAAATCAATGGTGAGAGAATACAATAACAATCTGTACTACAAAACACCAAAAAATCAATGGTGAGAAACACACTAAAATCATATACAAAAACACCAAAAAATCAATGGTGAGAAACGCACTAAAATCATACACAAAAACACCAAAAAATCAATGGTGAGAGAATACAATAACAATCTGTACTACAAAAACACCAAAAAATCAATGGTGAGAGAATACACAAACAATCTATACTACAAAAACACCAAAAAAATCAATGGTGAGAAACACACTAAAATCATATACAAAAACACCAAAAAATCAATGGTGAGAAACGCACTAAAATCATATACAAAAACACCAAAAAATCAATGGTGAGAAACGCACTAAAATCATATACAAAAACACCAAAAAATCAATTGTGAGAAACGCACTAAAGAAACACACTAAAATCATATACAAAAACACCAAAAAATCAATGGTGAGAAACACACTAAAATCATATACAAAAACACCAAAAAATCAATTTTGAGAAACGCACTAAAATCATATACAAAAGCACCAAAAAATCAATGGTGAGAAACACACTAAAATCATACACAAAAACAGCAAAAAATCAATTGTGAGAAACACACTAAAATCATATACAAAAACACCAAAAAATCAATGGTGAGAAACACACTTAAATCATATACAAAAACACCAAAAAATCAATGGTGAGAGAACAATAACAATCTGTACTACAAAACACCAAAAAATCAATGGTGAGAAACACACTAAAATCATATACAAAAACACCAAAAAATCAATGGTGAGAGAATACAATAACAATCTGTACTACAAAAACACCAAAAAATCAATGGTGAGAGAATACAATAACAATCTGTACTACAAAACACCAAAAAATCAATGGTGAGAAACACACTAAAATCATATACAAAAAAACCAAAAAATCAATTGTGAGAGAATACAATAACAATCTGTACTACAAAAACACCAAAAAATCAATGGTGAGAAACGCACTAAAATCATATACAAAAACACCAAAAAATCAATGGTGAGAAACACACTAAAATCATATACAAAAAAACCAAAAAATCAATGGTGAGAAACACACTAAAATCATATACAAAAACACCAAAAAATCAATGGTGAGAAACGCACTAAAATCATATACAAAAACACCAAAAAATCAATGGTGAGAAACGCACTAAAATCATATACAAAAACACCAAAAAATCAATGGTGAGAAACACACTAAAATCATATACAAAAACACCAAAAAATCAATGGTGAGAAAAGCACTAAAATCATATACAAAAAAACCAAAAAATCAATGGTGAGAAACGCACTTAAATCATATACAAAAACACCTAAATAATGGTGAGAAACACACTAAAATCATATACAAAAAAACCAAAAAATCAATGGTGAGAAACGCACTAAAATCATATACAAAAACACCAAAAAATCAATGGTGAGAAACACACTAAAATCATATACAAAAAAACCAAAAAATCAATGGTGAGAAACGCACTAAAATCATATACAAAAACACCAAAAAATCAATGGTGAGAAACACACTAAAATCATATACAAAAAAACCAAAAAATCAAAAAATCAATGGTGAGAAACACACTAAAATCATATACAAAAGCGCCAAAAAATCAATGGTGAGAAACGCACTAAAATCATACACAAAAATAGCAAAAAATCAATTGTGAGAAACACACTAAAATCATATACAAAAACACCAAAAAATCAATGGTGAGAAACACACTAAAATCATATACAAAAACACCAAAAAATCAATGGTGAGAGAATACAATAACAATCTGTACTACAAAACACCAAAAAATCAATGGTGAGAAACACACTAAAATCATATACAAAAACACCAAAAAATCAATGGTGAGAAACGCACTAAAATCATAGACAAAAACACCAAAAAATCAATGGTGAGAGAATACAATAACAATCTGTACTACAAAACACCAAAAAATCAATGGTGAGAGAATACAATAACAATCTGTACTACAAAAACACCAAAAAATCAATGGTGAGAAACACACTAAAATCATATACAAAAACACCAAAAAATCAATGGTGAGAAACACACTAAAATCATATACAAAAAAACCAAAAAATCAATGGTGAGAAACGCACTAAAATCATATACAAAAACACCAAAAAATCAATTGTGAGAAACACACTAAAATCATACACAAAAATAGCAAAAAATCAATTGTGAGAAACACACTAAAATCATATACAAAAACACCAAAAAATCAATGGTGAGAAACACACTAAAATCATATACAAAAAACCCAAAAAATCAATGGTGAGAAACACACTAAAATCATATACAAAAGCGCCAAAAAATCAAGGGTGAGAAACGCACTAAAATCATACACAAAAATAGCAAAAAATCAATTGTGAGAAACACACTAAAATCATATACAAAAACACCAAAAAATCAATGGTGAGAAACACACTAAAATCATATACAAAAACACCAAAAAATCAATGGTGAGAGAATACAATAACAATCTGTACTACAAAACACCAAAAAATCAATGGTGAGAAACACACTAAAATCATATACAAAAACACCAAAAAATCAATGGTGAGAAACGCACTAAAATCATACACAAAAACACCAAAAAATCAATGGTGAGAGAATACAATAACAATCTGTACTACAAAACACCAAAAAATCAATGGTGAGAGAATACAATAACAATCTGTACTACAAAAACACCAAAAAATCAATGGTGAGAAACACACTAAACACCAAAAAAATCAATGGTGAGAAACACACTAAAATCATATACAAAAAAACCAAAAAATCAATGGTGAGAAACGCACTAAAATCATATACAAAAACACCAAAAAATCAATTGTGAGAAACACACTAAAATCATATACAAAAACACCAAAAAATCAATGGTGAGAAACACACTAAAATCATATACAAAAAACCCAAAAAATCAATGGTGAGAAACACACTAAAATCATATACAAAAGCGCCAAAAAATCAATGGTGAGAAACGCACTAAAATCATACACAAAAACAGCAAAAAATCAATTGTGAGAAACACACTAAAATCATATACAAAAACACCAAAAAATCAATGGTGAGAAACACACTAAAATCATATACAAAAACACCAAAAAATCAATGGTGAGAGAATACAATAACAATCTGTACTACAAAACACCAAAAAATCAATGGTGAGAAACACACTAAAATCATATACAAAAACACCAAAAAATCAATGGTGAGAGAATACAATAACAATCTGTACTACAAAAACACCAAAAAATCAATGGTGAGAGAATACAATAACAATCTGTACTACAAAACACCAAAAAATCAATGGTGAGAAACACACTAAAATCATATACAAAAACACCAAAAAATCAATGGTGAGAGACGCACTAAAATCATACACAAAAACACCAAAAAATCAATTGTGAGAGAATACAATAACAATCTGTACTACAAAAACACCAAAAAATCAATGGTGAGAAACGCACTAAAATCATATACAAAAACACCAAAAAATCAATGGTGAGAAACACACTAAAATCATATACAAAAAAACCAAAAAATCAATGGTGAGAAACACACTAAAATCATATACAAAAACACCAAAAAATCAATGGTGAGAAACGCACTTAAATCATATACAAAAACACCAAAAAATCAATGGTGAGAAAAGCACTAAAATCATATACAAAAACACCAAAAAATCAATGGTGAGAAACACACTAAAATCATATACAAAAACACCAAAAAATCAATGGTGAGAGAATACAATAACAATCTGTACTACAAAAACACCAAAAAATCAATGGTGAGAAACGCACTAAAATCATATACAAAAACACCAAAAAATCAATGGTGAGAAACACACTAAAATCATATACAAAAAAACCAAAAAATCAATGGTGAGAAACACACTAAAATCATATACAAAAACACCAAAAAATCAATGGTGAGAAACACACTAAAATCATATACAAAAGCGCCAAAAAATCAATGGTGAGAAACGCACTAAAATCATATACAAAAACACCAAAAAATCAATGGTGAGAAACACACTAAAATCATATACAAAAACACCAAAAAATCAATGGTGAGAAACACACTAAAATCATATACAAAAACACCAAAAAATCAATGGTGAGAAACACACTAAAATCATATACAAAAACACCAAAAAATCAATGGTGAGAGAATACAATAACAATCTGTACTACAAAAACACCAAAAAATCAATGGTGAGAAACGCACTAAAATCATATACAAAAACACCAAAAAATCAATGGTGAGAAACACACTAAAATCATATACAAAAAAACCAAAAAATCAATGGTGAGAAACACACTAAAATCATATACAAAAACACCAAAAAATCAATGGTGAGAAACACACTAAAATCATATACAAAAGCGCCAAAAAATCAATGGTGAGAAACGCACTAAAATCATATACAAAAACACCAAAAAATCAATGGTGAGAAACACACTAAAATCATATACAAAAGCGCCAAAAAATCAATGGTGAGAAACACACTAAAATCATATACAAAAGCGCCAAAAAATCAATGGTGAGAAACACACTAAAATCATATACAAAAGCGCCAAAAAATCAATGGTGAGAAACACACTAAAATCATACACAAAAACAGCAAAAAATCAATTGTGAGAAACACACTAAAATCATATACAAAAACACCAAAAAATCAATGGTGAGAAAAGCACTAAAATCATATACAAAAACACCAAAAAATCAATGGTGAGAAACACACTAAAATCATATACAAAAACACCAAAAAATCAATGGTGAGAGAATACAATAACAATCTGTACTACAAAACACCAAAAAATCAATGGTGAGAAACACACTAAAATCATATACAAAAACACCAAAAAATCAATGGTGAGAAACACACTAAAATCATATACAAAAACACCAAAAAATCAATTGTGAGAGAATACAATAACAATCTGTACTACAAAACACCAAAAAATCAATGGTGAGAAACACACTAAAATCATATACAAAAACACCAAAAAATCAATGGTGAGAAACACACAAAATCATATTCAAAAAGCGCCAAAAAATTGATGGTAAGAAAAATATACTGACTCTGTACTAGAAAAACACCGACAAGTCAAACGTGAGAAAAGCACTAAAAATTTTAATACAAAAACACAAACAAAAAAAAAATCAATGGTGAGAAAAACACTTAGAAAGGATCACTTCATTATAAATAGTGATCTGACCTATAGGAACGGGCTTGGTTTTCTTCTCTACAAAAAGCTTGTCGATTTCCGTTCCGATTAATGACATTAGGCCGAATACATTTAACAATTTGTTTTTTTCTAAATCTTTATTTCAGTGAGTAGAGGTAGAAAAAACCTTTTCATTGATTTTCTGAGTTTGTTATCTCAAAATGTAATAATTGATATTTGTCTTTACTTCTCATTGTGCATAATGGTAATGTCTACTGTCTCTGAAATTCTATTCTTTATGTCTAGGCTATTTATCAGTGGATATAATATAAAAAATGTCATTATATAGGCCTAAATGAAATCCAAGGGAGTACAGTTACTGATATATGTAGCCAAAATCAATGTGATTAAAATCTAAGGATTATATACAATTGAAATTCGACGCAGCTCAATGCTGTCAAGAATATCTGTATCAAACAACACATAGTGAGTTACTCTTGTCCTCGGAGAAAGTGTGCTTATACTGAGGTATGTTCCGCCTGACTGATAACTGTACATTTGATTGTTACGATATGACATCTCTTTAGTTTTTCTTGTATCAAGAATGGGCATACATAAACGATAGATAATTGATGGAAAATACACAAGTCTATTAAAAAAATTGAATTGTCTTTAAAAAGGCGAAATTTAAAACTTTAAAAGTGTGGTGCCAGGTGGATTCGAACCCGCGACTTTAAAAAGAAGCATTTCACGAAGTAAAAACAACTCATATCTCAACTGAGCTAGTCCGTCTATAAAAATGACAGGTCGAAATTTGAGGCAGATTTTCAAAAACAGGTTTCCTTATTTTTTGTAGGTTTTTTGGGAATTTCGACACTAGGGCAGGGGTGCCCCTAAAAAAATCCTATCTTAAATCGTTCCTTACATCATAACCTATCAAAATATCACAATTTTATTTAGGGGCAGGCCTGCCCTGAAGGACTTCTAGGCCAAAATTCATGCAAAAAGCAACGCTTTAACGGACAAAATGGTGTTTCAGTCAATTTTGAAGGTTTATTGTAAAGTTGTAAATAAAAAATTTTAGGTCTAAAATACAAATTTGGAAAAATTAAACATATGTACGGTAGAAAAAAACAAATAAAGCTTAATTATTCAATGTCACTTTTTCCGGGAAAGTGTTCTCCCCTATAGGTCAATACTTTTGTTAAAGCGAATACATCCTTTATGGCAAAAGACAGAAAGCACTGAACCACTAAGAATCAAACCTCCAGAACATTTATTAATTAGTAGAAGAAAGAACACACACACTCTGTACATGATCAGATGAGTGAAAACTATCAAATTTTTCATAATGAAATGCTGTATATTGTTTAATATAATTATAACATATTTTAAGCTATTTTTCTTCCATTTTCAAAGATTAAATACACTTATTTTGTTAATTAATGATGATGATACCCAGTTTCAATAAACTACAATTTACATCTTGTAAACTTTTTTATGTTTTCCAACAAAAAATGAGATTAAACAAATTTACCATTTAAGGAGACCTACCTGATGCACACATTTAATGAAGATTTTTACGGGTCAAAGTTGAAGGTCATCATGCTGGGATACATACGTCCGATGAAGGACTTTTCATCACTAGGTGAGTAATGTTCCTTTGTTTTTATATGCTATTGAGTAAATACCACTTTAATGTTGGGTATTTTGAACAAAAAGCTGCTTTCTTTGGCTGCTATTTGTATAGGAATTAAAATGTCCTAGCTTTTGCAGAAAAAATGCAAAATCTTTTACAGTTATATAATGTTTTTTTTCTGATATAGCTGCTACCATATTGACATAGGATCTCCCATGATTTGTAGGTTGGACTATGATTTTTATTCAACGAGTTGTGCGATTTTGATATAAACACACGAGTTGGATAAAAACATATTCAACTACAAAGCATGGGAGATTCTTTTTATCCCATGTTTAATACTTCACAACCGATGTTTAACACTGTTTTATCTAGGACTCTGCAATATTTTACTTCCTCTTGCTAACGCAAAAACCATTGTGACGTCATAACTGTGGGATATGAAAACGATATCCCATGAGGTATATCCACGGGATAAATATGTAAACATGGGATAAAATGATATTATTATTTATGTTTTAGTAGGATTAAATACTAGTTAGATTTAGTTTTATGGACAGTTCTATACATGTAATTTTAGATTATCTTTCCTTTGATGTACATGGCAAATATGTGCCATAATTTATTATTAATAATAATAAGACTTCTCCTGGGATTATCTGATTATCTAGGGGGAGGTCTACACAAGTACATAGTATGATTTATTTATCGAGCTTAGAATGAAATTCTCAAGAATTTTATTTTTATTATTGCTTAGAAATTTGCAAACTAGAAATATTTTTTCCATGCAGAAAGTTTAGAGTAATTCAAAATAAAAACTTTCATCATTTAAAAATATCTTACTGTGACAGTATCACATGAATTTTTGGTAGTTTTTAAAATATAACAGGGAGATTTAAGTAGCGAGATTTATGTCTTGGTGATAGATTTTAAAACAGTCTGTTACATTTCTAGATGAGTTGATACAAGCCATAGAAAATGACATCTACATCGCGAAGGAGAAGCTAGACCAGCCTGACAACCTTGTGTATAAAACAAACAATTTTTTCTCCCCATCTGGTTGTATACAGAACGGAAGTGTGGGAACAAGTGAAACCGTCAAAGAAGATGGTCCCACCCAATCCAATACTTGATGATGGATTTTAATATAGGGTTCAGCATATATATATATTTTTTAAAAGATAACGAGAGAGCGAGAGGTGTTGAAAGAGAGAATAAGAGTCGATTTTTTTTTACCATTGGACATTCACTTATTTCTGTAGATTTTAATCAGTAAATATTTAAATTATTTGTTTTTGCTTGTTAAAAGATTATATAATAATTTTGTATATTTGTATACCGTTATTTATTTACAGGTAAGTAATCATGGTAATTGTCCATTAAAATGAAAGTTAGAAATGAAGTGACTGACACACAAATTAATAAACCAGCTATCTACAGTGGTAAATACAGTGTTAAATACTGTAAATCAATAGTATATTCAAGGTAGCTGGATTTGAGATGTTGATGTCCAGCTGTACATCTCCCACAGAATAGAAAGTTGGTAACTTATGTGCATTAACTTCTACTTCTATTGAATACATGTAACATTTAAATTTTTGTGTGGATTTTTATTAAAAATACATGTATAGTGTTTATTAAATCCCTATTATTTATGATAATAAAATCGTATCAATTTTGCTTGAAAATATGATGTACATGTATTAATATACGAGAGTGTTGAAACTACATGTATTTTGTGAAATCTCCTAGTTTTCAAATATATCTTTTATATAGCTTGCTAATATATTTTTATTGTTGGCAATTATGCAGAGGGATTCATGGTATTACATTTTAATTAGGATGGAATCAGCCTTCATAGATAATCCAAAGTCAGGAATCTTTTTGACGATATTCTAACAATCTGTGTTGCATATCATTTCTTTATGGTTCGTGATTGATAAGTTGTCAAACTTTTCCTTGTTTCTTATAATCAATTGGAGAACCTCATTCCATACATGTTCATAACATGCATGGATTGCTGCATGATTGTTTAAAATAAAGGATACAGCAACGCAGGACTTAGTCTTGAGCAAAGTATTTTTGTGTGTGATAATTCTGTAGAACTTACCATTCCCTTTCAATATGTCACCACTTATTATACATGTAGGATCTGTAGTGTAGCGTTTCCCGTGGAATTCAACAAAACATTTATGTTCATATCTGCATTAATTTATAATGTTAGGTTCTTTGTTCAGGCAGCATATACTACAACTATTGATTGTTTTTCATTGTTTTTCTTAATTTATTCTATGAGGAACTTACCTCTGGTGACCATGTTGACTTTTTGAAATGCAGGATAATGGATTTCTTGCTACAAAATCAGCTGATTAACTTCAGATCTTACTTTTTAATAATTATACATAGTAAGCTGTGCTAAAATATTCAAGTGAATCATCTTTTGTTCTTTGAAATAGAAACTGTTTTCTTGTCTTATTAATGCATATATCTTTTTAAGTAATTTATTTTGAATAAGGTGACATTTTGTTTGTGTTACAAAGAAACAGAGTATGATGAAAGTTTTAATTGTTTTATAGGTATATTTACTAGCTGTCCACGTTAATGAACAATTGATTAAAAATGTTTGAAGAAAAATTTGCAGCCTTTGCCTGTATGTTATTTTTCTTAAAAATTCAACTAAAAAAGCTTGAAATTTTAATACATCTTTAAAACTTTGAAATGTATTTTAATATAAGGTTTGTTATTGTACTTTACTCTGAGTTGCTGTTTGATCTTCTGAAATATTAAAAATAAAAAAAATAAACAGAAAAAATATATTCTTGCTGAAAATTGCAAATATATGTTATTGCTTCTTTCAAATCAAATGGAGAACAGTATTCAGGTCTTGGTGCAAGCTCTCAGTAATGTGAAATAAAACAGACCGTTACATGTAAATGTCTTTTTCAAGTAAAATTTCCAAATGTAGAATGTTAGGTCAGTTGTGTACTTGTTGAAGTCTTTGAAAAATCTGGTAACTTGTTGCACATAAGTGTTTTTTGTGCTGTTGGTAGAAAGATGCCATACTGCTTTTTGTTCTCCTTCATCAACAAGTCACGTGGGTATCATGCGAGATATGTAAGCCTACTTCCAGTTCATTTGCGCGTTTATTCCCAGATTGAGCAGAAGTGAAATTTTATTGGAAACGATAATTAATAGGTTTTGGATATCTGAACAATGTCAGGGTTACAAAATCTTTCTGATGAGTTTGGAATTAGTGATTTTGACAAATTTGATGATTTTTATATTCATATGAAGCAGAATTTTTGCAAAATCTTATGCATGAGATGAAGAAAACAGTTACTGTGGCCTTTAACTCAATATTTAGATATATAGACGAACTGTTAATTAACAATGGTAATTTCCATTCCTATGTCGATACAACATATCCTGGTGAGCTTGAGATAAAAGATACCAAAGAGTCTGACAAATTTGTTTCATATCCCATATTTGATATTTTACTTGAAAAAAAGACGTTAATGGTAATCAAACAACCAAGCTCTATGATAAAGATGATGACTAACTACTTCCCTTATTTGTGCAAAAATATACCTTCATCACCTGCATATAGAGTTTATATATTTCAGTTGATTCGATACGCAAGAGCATGCTCTATGTATTAACAATTTTTAAACCGAAAATTATTGACAAGTTGATGAAACAAGAATATCAGCAGTCTCCTTCAAAGTCATAATTTCGTAAGTTCTATGGTCGATACAATGACCTTGTCAGCAAATACAATTTCTCATTGAGTCAAATGCTGACTGACGTTTTTTATACCAATTGTTAGTCTATTATTTTTACACTGAATTCACGACTGATTTTTCCGTTATTTCCTGATCATGACAAGGAGCATACGGCGGGTTTGACAGGACGGCAGGGGATGCTCACTCTTCCACGGCACCTGATCCCACCTCTGATGTTTGGGAGGTCCGTGTTTGCTCTGCTCTTATTTTGTATTGTTTTATGAACTTTGAGACTGATTACTGTTCGTTATCTTAATTTACTTCTCTGCTGCTATTTTGTATTGTTTTATGGACTTTGATATTGAATACTGTTCGTTAGCTCCATATCCTTCATTGTTGATGGTTGTCCAAAATGTCAAATGTGTTAGTTTGGTACCCAAAGGAAGATCTTGTCAGAAGAAATACACATGTGAAATTCTTGTCAGTCTTAATGCTTAAGTCGGATGTGCTGCTTGTCATGATGTCATACTGGGATCTTTACTATCTTAATAAAATTGCAGAAATTGAGTGCAGAAATGAACTAAAGCCTTGACAAATGAAATGATATTGTTGAGCCCTTAGCGATTCCGTATGAATATCTGATTTCTTATTGCAGCGCCACCTCAACCCAGGAGCAAAGGTTTTAATCAATTTTAAAAATATATTATCTGAACATGCTTGCAAAATGATATGTTATTTATTGTAACCCCGCTTTTTCTTAAAAAAAGACGCTATGTGAACAAAAAACAACATATGCTTAAGATTGCTTGTCCATTTTACTTTTAAATAAACAACTCAAATCATAGTTCCCATGTATAAACTTAGCAAATACATTAAAAGAAGTAGCTTTTTGAGATATTTATACTGAAATTTAAAATCCATATCAAATAATGATTGCATATAATTAATGTACATGTAACCATTAAACAAAACGTTTGTTAAAATAAACTTCAATATGAGTGAAAAATTCTCGAGCAAGATGTTAAACGGCAAACAGACAAAAATGACCTGTAAACTTTGTCAGATGATGGAAAAATTTAAATAAACTTTTTTTCACTAGGCTATCATACACATTTACGCTAAAAGTATCTGAATACTAGTATATAAATTCATACAGAATATCGCCTCACATGTTTCTTTACCTCACTAAGCACTCTCTTGTACTCGGGCCCTTTACGTCTATCAAACCTGGATGATTTCACAGTCGCCATGTTCTCTCTAAAATAGACACGCCTCCTTTGTTAAACGCAGAACTCAAATTTAAAAATGCCCATCTGTCTAACGTAGAATCCTGTTCATTGTACCTAACCCTGAAATTCACATCCGTCCCCGCCTCAAGGAGAATCCGTACCTTTTCTACTCTGTCATTAACATACCCTTCATCAACCAGTGTAAACAACAGAGGTCTAACATCTGACTCATTATTAAAATCACGGTACAGTTGTATCATCTGATTGGAATCCAAGCCCAGATCTAAGAGATGTCTCAGTATATAATATTTACCATGTGTGATTGTTTTATACAAATCTCCCAATTTATTTATATGCCATACTCGTTGCCGTGTCACCACCACATCATCCTTACTATCAGTCACAACGGCGCCTTGCCTTATGTTTACCAGACACTCGTACAAATGTAAGTTCAAATTAATCAACCGACATCTATCCTCAGTGTTAACCAATTGTTTTAGAACATCAAATTGACCCCTTACTAATGCAATACACAAAGCTGATAGACCATCTTCAGTACAAAGAGTTGAGTCTGCCCCATAACTATTTAGCATCAGTAGAGCAGGTTTGAGAGTATCTGTACTAAATAAAATAACCTGATATAAAAGAGTTCTTCCGAAACTGTCCTTTATATTAACAACAGCACCTGCCTCTAGCAAAATCTTCATTACACTCATACGTCCACTTAAACATGCTGCTGTCAGAGGTGAATCATTTTCAACTTGTGGATTGACATCCGCTCCTGTCTCCAGCAGTATTTTGACTACATTTATATGTCCACCCCTACATGCTGCTACCAGAGGCGTCTTACTTTTATCTTTTAGATTTACATCAGCCTCCGCCAATAGCAGATCCTTAACTATACTTAGATGTCCACCCGTACATGCTGCAGTCAGTGGGGTGATATATGTACCCTGTGGATTGACGTGTGCCCCTGATTCTAGCAGAATATTCACTATAGTCTTATGTCCATATTTACACGCTGCTATTAGGGGTGAACCATTTTCACCTTGAGGATTGACATCAGCTCCTGCCTTTAGCAGCTCATTTACTATACTAAGATGTCCAGCTTCACATGCTGCTGTCAATGGTGTTTCAAAAGCACCTGGAAGATTTATATCAGCCCCTGCCTGTAGCAGCTCCTTTACTACACCCATATGTCCACTCCTACATCCTTCTGTCAATGGTGTATAATCCTCACCTTGTGGATTTACATCAGCGCCTGCCATTAGCAACTCTTTTACTATATCTATATGCCCACACTTGCATGCTTCTGTCAGAGGTGTATTTTCACCCTGTAGATTGACGTCAGCCCCTACCTGTAGCAACTCCTTCACTAGACTGAAATGTCCCTTCTCACATGCTGCTGTCAATGGTGTATAAAATAAACCTTTCAGATTAACATCAGCCCCTGCTTCTAGCAGCACCTTTACGACACTCATATGTCCCTCCTTACAGGCTTCTGTTAACGGTGTATCTTTATGATCTTGTAGATTGACATCAGCCCCTGCAGCCAGCAACGCTTTCACTACATCTAAATGTCCACACTTACATGCTGTTCTGAGTGGTTGATTAGATAAACCATTGACATCAGCTCCGATCTCTAACAAGTACTTCACTAGACTTATTTGTCCACTCTCACATGCTTCAGTCAAAGGTGTATTTAAACCGTGTACATTGACGTCAGCCCCTGCGTTAACCAGCTCCTTTACGACATTTATATGTCCGCCAAAACATGCTTCTGTCAGTGGTGTTTCATTTGCACTTTCTGGATTAACATCAGCCGCCGCATCTAGAAGCTGTTTAACAACACACAAATGCCCCTTTCTACATGCTGCTGTCAGTGGAATATCATATTTATCTTGTGGATTCACATCAGCCCCTGCTTTTAGAAGTTCCTTCACCACATTAGTATGTCCACTCTCGGCTGCAGCTGTAAGTGGTGTTTTATGCATACTTTGTGGATTAACATCAGCACCTGCTTCCAGAAGCACTTTCACTATACTGATTTCTCCTCTCTCACATGCTGCTGCAAGTGGTGTGTCATTCCATATCTCATCAAAGTGTGAATGTTCATGTTCCCTGATGATTTTATCTAGATTGACGTGTTTGATAAATATTTTAAAAGTCTCTAAATCCCCACTGTAACAACTCAATATGAGTAAGCGACGTTGTTCACAAACAGATTGATTTATTGAATCACTCCATGGTTTCAGAGGACATAAATTGTCTGTTTCATTGTTTGCTGCAGTGATCTTCTCGCCTTTCTTTATTATAAAGCTTAACGCAGGATGAAAAGGATTCAAAAACACTTTAGATTGTGTCTCTTTGTGTCGTTCTGTTTGCTCAAAAATGTATTGTAAAATCTCACTGTGTCCGTAATAAACCACCCAACTGATCACCCTCACGCTGTGTGTTCGTTTTCTTAGGGGTGGCTTTCTCATATTTATCAAGACCATCTGTCTGTGAAACTCATTCATCGCCTTATCCCTCTCCTCATGCTCCTTTCGTATTACACATTCACCTATACTTACTACCTTGGACGCATCATTTTGCTCCAATAGAAACAGAGATTTTAATTCTGTGTAAGGCTTTCTTTTTAATACTTCAGTAAAAGCTTTGCACACCTTACGCTGTTTTAAAACGTTATTAGTGAAAACGTTAAACAGTTCCATATTTTCTACATCTTTATATAAACGTTCTGCTAATAAGGAATACTGATCCTCTGTTAACCTTATACAGAGATCAAATGATTCCATGCCAACCTTGCTTTCGCAACTGAATGCAACATCCTCTTCCACCTGTTCACATCTGCTTCTTAATGAATTTTCATTTTTATATTTATTTAGAAACTCCTGATTTTCATATTTCTGAAGTTTCACATTGTTAGCAATATAGCTACTGCTCATAAATTGTAAAATCAGTTCTGGAAACTGACAACCAAAATGATAGGCAACGATTTCAAACATGGAATCATGCACAAGGCTGTATTCAGTATCACAGAGTTTTGTATATGTCCCTTTCATATGTGACAATGCATCAACAAATCTAAAATTATCAGTTTGCCTGCTAAGTTTGCATTTCAATAGAACATTATTTTTCATTTCATTAAAGTTTTGAAACATTGCTTTCTTTTCTATTTCTTCTGGGAATTTTTCTGAAATTTTGTTTTCATTCATCGTGCATAAAACCAGAGAAGCATAGTGGACTTTGTTTTGCTTTTTCATTTCTTCAAGTTCCTTCAAAATGCATGGCACTGGATTTTTAAAAAATGCTGACCCATACAACTGGAATTTCTTTTCTGATGAAAATAATTTGCACAGATAGGGAAACATTCTTGATACTGAAGTCAAACTTGGAGACAACAGACCTACATCTATGTTGTATCTTATCAATATGTTAGTTTTGTCAGTGTTAGTTAAAGCAAATTTTTCACTGTGTAACAGAACAATATTGCTTTGATCTGTAAAAAATGAACTTGACTCAATTGTTTTTCTATATACAGCTTCTCTACATGTCATGATAGTTTTTGACTTTGACATAACAGGTGTCATTATTCTATCTTGGTAATCATGCAAAAGGTTTAATTTTGTCTTTTCAAGTCCAAATACACCTACCACATCATCTAAAACAAAAACCTGTGGATTATTGGGATCACAATAGTCCTCTATCTTTCTGATGTCTCTGATGGGTACAATCTCATATCCTTCCTGTTGTAACATCAGGGCGATGTGACGAGCTGTTGCTGTTTTCCCAGATCCTGGGACTCCAACAAATGTCACATGAGTCTGATTCTTCACTTTTTCCAGCATTTCATGGAATTTGTATGACTCATAGTAAACTTTGTCATCCTCTTTCCATTGTAACATATCAATCTCATGAATAGCTGCAGATAGAAATCATTCAAAAGAATGAAATTTATATTGAAATTTCTTTGAAACCTAAATTTCCAAATGTGCATTTATAGGTTAGACAATAAACAGAAACTGCAAATCTACATTTGTAGGTGAGATAAGATTAGAAAATGTGAATTATTTAATATTTTTTTTTTAGATTGAACGTGAATAACAGTAAAAAATCATTTGACCTTGACCAAATTCAAACTTGACGTCTATCATTTGGTAGAATAGCTGTATATGCAATTTCAACTATATACACATTTCCCTACAAACGCCACAGAGAGGAAACAGAATTTTTTCCTCTAAGCTTGAGGGATTACTCTGTCAAAAATCATCAGACCACGACTAAATTCGAATTTGACTTGTATATTATACATTTATTGCATGATAGTGAGGGAATATGAAGACTTATTCAGCAAAAAAAAAATCGAGGGGAATATGATATTTCTTGGCTAATTAAGTCTTCATGTTTCCCGAACATTCATGCAATGAATTGTTTATTATACCGAAACAAGCAAAACCTTTGAAACAAACAAAAACAAACAAAAACTTTCAAATTCGGCACCTCTCTCAAATTCATTTACGTAAAGTTACTATAATACATTATCATCAGTTTTGTGACGTCAACCAGGCTATTGTGACGTCTCCTTCTATCGGGAGTTTTCGTTCAACGAACAAGAACTATATTGCGGGAAAATACACTAGGTGTTCCGAAGAGGTGGAATATGATGAAAAGCGTGCCGACGGCCGGGAAATATAAAGTTTTATGGCCCGATCACATGACAACTTAGAACCAATCAGATAATGCGTTGTTTAGAATATTTTTAGAATATTTATATTAAGGTATAATAATGATATTTCGGATACCTGGGATATTTAAACAAATTTAAAAGTCATAACATTTCAAAAGTAGGCCTCGATGACCTACATTCTGGTTGACATTCTCCCAAGATTCAAGATGCATCATCCATTGTAGCTCCACTCTATCCCGGGTCTCATTATTTGAACAACCTAGAATCTACATTACCTGAGGTTGATTCAATATAAATGTCTAATCATAGTTCTATAGTAGATCTTTGATTGTCCCTTGTGGCCCTACTCTTCCTCCTTGGGTATAATTTGAACAAAAAACTTGAATCAACAACAAATGAGACTGATTAAAAGTAAATATGACCTTTTCTAGTTGTGAGTAATTTCAAAACATTTTCCAATATATTCTTTAGCTATATGAAAACTTTGATCATCCATTGTGGCCCCAACCTGCCTCAAAACGTTCTGATTTGTACAAACTGTTAAGTACACTACACGAGGATGCTTCCACATAAATATATCCATTGTAGCTTTCCTGTTCTTGAGAAGAAAAGTTTTGAAGATTTTCCTTTAAATTCCAAAGTAAAACTTTGATCATCCTTTTTTTATGCAAAAATATCCCTTTTACTCAATAAATAAAAGTATTTCTCTGTTCTAAATTTAATAAAGTATTTTCTTATCACTGTTTTCATTTATTGATACGAAGTATATGTTTAGCTGAAGAACATTTTGGTGCCTTCACACACGTTTGATTTACATTTATTTTAACCAGATCCACATACCTTTCACATTTGGGGGAACAGCTGCAATTGATATGTCATCTGAAAAGAATATAACTTTAAAAAAAATCACACAAGTACAAAGAGAATTAATTACTATTACTATGAGTCAATTCAAAACTACTACCCGGTATCATCCTGAAAATTTGATTGCTTGATGTCCAACAGTAAAAAGGATTACTGTATACAGGGAAAATTTCGCCCCTTTCGCCTTGTTCCTTATTGGGCGAATTTAAAACTTTGCGAATTTAAATTACACAGCATAATTTCTTATACAAAACTATTACTGGGCGAATTTAAAACGGGGCAAAATAGTTCGCAATTGCAAAAGGGCGAAAATAACCATGTATACAGTAATATTGTAGTACATTAATCTACATAATTTTGGACAAAACTCCTAGGCCCCTTGGGGGTAGTGTTCTAAATTTACTTAATTAAGAAAATAGTATACTTACCAATAATTTTCAGCATTTTGTTTTGACTCTCAATTCGATCTGTATCTCTCTCTTCTAGTTTACCTGAAATTATGAAAAAAATTTAAAGAAAGAAGTAACTTGCAGAAATGGTTTGAGTAGTTTTAAAAATATTCGTTTTTGTTCAGGTAAGGTTTTCAAATTCACGTTTAAGTCCGTCCACTATTTCTCCTGATGCTATATTTTCTTCAGCCTGGTTTCTCAATTCTTCAAGGTAGTGATGGTCATCAACAGGGTCCATTGTCTCATGTCTCAAAAAATCCACCTCTTTTTCAAAATGATTTCCATTGTTAAGGAAAGAGTCAAGATCCACAACTGCTGATCTAACAGTGGACCAGATGGTGTTGAAATCAGCATTGGAAAGTATTGGGCTGGAAAGATTTAGACAATGATTTCTAGCGATGCAAATCCTCTCGATGTTGGCAGAGAGAGACCTGTCCGTAGGATCTGGGTCATTGCCCCAACCATTATTGTGTGGTGGTATGCCACAGATGTTTCTAAGCAGTATATTCAATAAAGGAATATCCATATCACTATAATTTCCAGCATAAGTACTACCACGAGGTAAAATAAGATTTAACTGTGGCACTGTCAGACGAGGTAGATTACTTATCTTTTGTACAATGACGTGTTGAAATGTCGACGGCGGTACATGACGACGTAAAACATCCCTCAGTTGATCTGTACACGGACCCAGGAGAAGTCGACACGCTCTACACGCATTTGTTGTCTCCTCTGTAGACATGGTAGAGGAGAATTGTATTCAATCTACGCTTTTCTAAAAAAAATAATGAAATTATTACAATTAACATGATTTAGAGAGTCTTGTTATTTTCTTGTACAGCTAGGCTGTTAACTAGTGTTACAAGAACTATGTTTTAACATAATGTCCAGGAATGTATTACATACATAAGTTTTAATCTTAAAAATCAGATCGCTAAACTGTTGCTGGAAACTTGAATAAGACAATATGGTCAAATCAAATAAAGTTTTGTAGCGACTAAGTCTCCTTGTGATAGTTTTTTTAAAGATTTTTTTTTCATGACATTGATTATATTTTTAAAACTATTTTTTACTTATTAAGCATTCATTTATTAATAATAATAATAATAATAACTAGATGAGATCTCGTTGCGAGCAACGAGTAGGTCTTCCGTTGAATTTCTTGATAAGATTAGATGTGATTTTGACTGAGATATTCGTTAAAAGAGAATGACAATAAGTTTTCCTTCATTAATTTTAAAGTTTCTGTTTTTTATCACGATATTCTGATTATTTTTTGTTCAATATGGATTATAAAAATACTCCCTCTTTTCGAGACGTAAAGCATAAAAAATATATCAATTTGGCCCCTTGTTACCACTTATTACGTAACATATGATCAAAATTGTATCATATATTGTTGCAAATCGTTCAGATAAATACTTTTGCTTCAGTAATGTATAACAAAATATTGATCATATGAATGTTAAGATAAAAGATTTTGGCCCCTCTGAGCCCCTAATTTGAGGGGTCAGCACCATTTTCTTGATATCAAATGAAAGGTCTTGTGATTTTGAAGATTTTTTGTTTAACACTTATTCAGAGATTTCTTTTCGTTATTGAGATATGCTAAATGGAAACATTTAGGGGCCACCCCGCACAAGTCCTTAATGGGGCCGTTTTACAAAAAATTCAAAATATGCATATTGTAAAAGAACATTATTCCGGCCATCTTTTGTTCAATATTGCTCATCAAAATATTTCCCCTTTTCGAGATATAAAGCATCAAATATTTGACATTCTGGCCCCTCGTGACCCCTTATTACGCAATATATGATCAAAATTGTATCATATATTGTTGCAAATTGTAAAGATAAATACTTTTGCTTCAGTAATGTGTAACAGAATATTGATCATTAGAGAGTTATAGATAAAAGACTTTTGGCCCCTCTGAGCCCCTAATTTGAAGGGTCAGACCCTTTTTCTTGATATCAAGCAAAAGAACTTGTTATTTTGAAGATTTTTTGTTCAACAATTATTCAGAGATTTCTATTCGTTGTGGAGATATGCTAAATTGAAATATTTAGGGGCCACTCCAACAAGTCTCTAATGGGGCCGTTTTATAAAAATTCAAAGTATGCATTTTGTTTAGAACATTATTGTGACCATCTTTTGTTCAATATTGCATATCAAAATATTCCCCCTTTTGGAGATATAAAGAGTCAAATATTTGACATTCTCGCCCCTTGTAACCCCTAATTACGTAACATATGATCAAAATTTTATCATATAATGTTGCAAATCGTTCAGATAAATACTTTTGCTTCAGTCATGTATAACAAAATATTGATCATTAGAGAGTTATAGATAAAAGACTTTTAGCCCCTCTGAGTTCCTAATTTGAGGGGTCAGCCCTTTTTTCTTGATATGAAATGAAAGGTCTTGTGATTTTGAAGACTTATTGTTCAACACTTATTCAGAGATTTCTATTCGTTTTGGAGATATGCTAAATTGAAATATTTAGGGGCCACTTCTACAAGTCCTTAATGGGGGCCGTTTTGCGAAAATTCAAAGTATGCATATTGTTAAGAACATTATTCTTGCCATCTTTTGTTCAATATTGCTTATCAAAATATTCCCCCTTTTCGAAATTTAAAGCGTCAAAAATTTGACATTCTGACCCCTAGTGACCCCTAATTACGCAAGATATGCTTAAAAGTTTAAAATATATTATTCCAAATGGTCTAAAATAAAAAAATATCGAAAAATTGAGCAGAAAAAGTGATAAAATTTTTTGGTCACACGGATGATCGAACCCGGGTCACCCGCGTGACAATCCAACGCGCAAAGCATTTGGCCATTGAGATCGCCGCTTCGCGTTTTCAAATGCAAATATCTCAAGATTAGCTTTTTCGATTTTCAAACAAATTACATATTTCGCTTCTGCAAAAGGGCTCTATTCAAATCAAAAACAAAAATATTTTTTAAAAAAAGTTGAAAAATTGCGTTTTTTAAATTCGCTTCCGGAACCGACCGGAAGTGATGACGACGCATGAAAAGGCGATTCTGCAACGCTATAAATCATGAACTATCATCTCAAATTAATCTTCAGTTCATATCTTAAGCAGTTTTCGCTATTAAATCAAGACAAAATTGCATTTCAAAATTAGAAAATTGTCGATATCTCACGACCGGAAGTGACGTCATGAAAACGCTTGAAAACGTATCAAGAGAGATTGATTAGCTATTACATATGAAAATTTCATGTAAATCGACCGAGCCGTTTCTGAGAAATCGCGTGCACAAAATCGGTTGGAATAATAATAATAATAATAGGGAAAAAGAAACCGAAGAATAACAATAAGGTCTTCCGTAGGAAACGGAAGACCTTAACAATAATATGTGCATATATCTTAAGTTAGATGCTAATGTTTTCTTTATTTACTTTGCTTTTAGTTAGTGTTTTTTGATATTTTGGATATGAGTTAGGGTCTTGAAGTTTGTGTATTGAATTTAGAAAGTAGAATAGATCTATAGCGGCGCACATATTGACCTATTTGTGCATGAGTCAAAGTAGTCCAAGTCCTATCCTAGGCCCTTATATTATTCATACAGACCTTGTCAAGTCAGGTTGTGTAAAAAGTCCCATGTATAAAAAGAATTGTCGTGTTTTCCTCAAAATCTTCTAATAATGTCACAATAACGATAAAAATCTATAATTGATGTTTGTTCACAGTCTTTTAGTCATCATGTGCAGTACTCACTTACTAAACTAGACCTGCGCTCACCATTTCACGTTTGATGTCCGTACAGTAGTAAATATTATATTCCGTAACCATCAAGAATGGTTCTTTAGATAACTTCAGGAAAAAAACCTTGTCTTTAGATAAAAAGTCAGATAAACACAGCCTTCCTACCAATATATACAAAGGATAACACCAGGCTGTGGATGCATCACTTCCGCTTTATGCTATATAAATGGGAGTGAAGTTTAGAGGCGGATCGATGAACTTTGTTCGCAAAAACATATTTGTTCTGTCTTAGATTTACCAGTGATATTCGCTTAAAGTTTTATAGGGAAATCTACTTTCAAGATTAAGTTAAAATCAATTTACTATTAGCAAATATGGATGAATTGAAATATTATGACCGGCAAATTAAAAAAAAAACTTTCTAAAAAAAATCATGAATATTTTTATATACCAACATATGCTATATAATTTCAAGTCACAATGGGATAAGCAAATGCATAAAAATGTTAAATTTTTATTACATTTTCATTGGAAAAGACAATATTACTGCAGATTGACTTTCTTAAATAGAAATTTCCACTTATACTGTCTTAAAATGACTTTGTTATATCAAATTATAAATGATTATGTATTTTACTGTTTTATTCAATATCAATTCATATTAGTATTATATACTATAAAATAAGTGGAACTGTGGGACTGAAAAACCCTTGACCAGGGTTTACACCCCAATTTAAAGTCATTGAGAGTCATTATTTTTGTATTAATATATGTTATTTTGCTGCATGCATTGCCCAAAGTTATATTTCGAATAAACTATATTACAAAATACCTCGTGCAAATTAACGGAAACATAAAAAATTGCTAGATTTAATTATTTTTATTCCTCACACAATTAAGCAGAAATATTTTCTTTTCCAATGAAAATCTAATTTTTTATGCGCTTGTTAATATCCAATTATGACTTGAATTTATATAGAGTATGCTGGTATATAAAAAAATGACCTTTGAAATTGATGGTTTTTTTTTCAAAAGATATTTTTAATTTGCCGGACATAATTTTTAAATTCATCCGTATGAGCTAATAGAAAATTGATTATTAATTCATCTTGATATAATATTTGTTTCTTTATACACAGTATCACAATCCGCATGATATCATAAAAAATTATATCATGGAGCAACCCCATGACAGAAATAACGTAAAAGTATCATTTCAGGAAAGGAAAAAAATTGTTTTGCGAACAGAATTCATGGATCCGCACCTCAAATTCACTCTCACATATATTAAGAGTCACAAAAGCG